>NW_007930845.1:794635-829336 GCF_000280675.1 Beauveria bassiana ARSEF 2860
GCGAGCGCCTCGCGCGTTGCTGCTGTTGTTGTTGTCAGACTTTGCATCGGCGGCGCGACGCAGCTGGCGCAGCTCGTGGCCGCCCGAGACACGGCCGCCGCTGCCGCCGCTGGGCGAGTCCGGACGGTCGACATCGCCGGGGCTGCTGCTGCTGCCGCGCTGCGCGTGGCCGCCCTTTGCGCCCTGCAGGTGGTGCGCATGGAGGTAGGCGGTGGTGCGGAGGCGGGCCTCTTCGATGGCGGCGGCCTCGTTGGCGGCCCGCTGGCTGATTGTCTCGCCGCGGTCGATTTGGTACTGGCGGATGCGGCAGTACTCCTTGATCTCGGGCCGGCTAAGCACCCTGATATGCGGCTCAAACTCGACCTCGTCCCAGTGGATCCAGAGCGCGCCGGCGCCCGTGGGAAAGTTGCCGTCGACGTAGCGGCCGTCGCGCGTCTCGCGGACCACCTTGACCCGGAACATGTCGTTTTGGCCCAGGATGCCGTAGACGGCGTGGCGGTCCTCTGGGAGCTCCTCGCTGGAGAGCTTCCAGTAGCCGAGCACGACTCGCGTCGGGCGCGTGCCGTGCAAGGGGTCGAGCGCGAGTGGTTGCGGACCGCCGGCGGCATCCTCGTGCGGCGCGATGGAGACAAAGGAGTTGCTAGTTCTTCGTCGCTTGGCGTCAATCACCATTGGGTTGCCATTGGCGTCGACCGGGATGGCACCGTGGGCCATCAGCGGAGCCACGACTGGATTTTCGGTCTGCAGGAGCTCTCGTCCTCTGATGATTGCTGCTCTGACGGCTTCCGCTTCCGCGGCGAGCCGCTCCTCGTCGCTGTCCTCGACGGCGGCGGATCGTAGCCGGACGTACTCTTTTACTTGGAAATGGTCGAGGCCGACGAGAAAGTCGGAAAAGTAAATGCGGTCAAACGTGACCCAGCTGCCGCCAGGGCCGGGTGGAAGCGGGTATTCAGCCGAGATGGGCTCGCCGGCTTTGTTGAGAGGCTGGATACGGGTGCGTAATCTGTCGCGGACGTCGATGAAGCCAATGACGGCATGCTTGTTTTCAATGTCGGGAACGGGCGAGTCTCTCCAGTGGCCGACCAGTACTCCCTTGACGCCGCCGATGCTGTTTCGGGGCTTGGCCTTGCTTGATGTGCTGGGTAGAGCTGTGCGCTCAGGCCGCTCGGCGCGGATGGATGTGGGAATTTCAATCTTGCTTTCACTGAGATCGTTGAAGATTGACGTGCGCTTTCTTTTCGGATAGTGAGAGGTTGTGCCCTCTTCATCGGCCTCGGCCATGGCCTCGTCGCCGTCACCGTCGGGGTGCGTTGTGATGATGATATCCTTGGCCCTGACGACAATTTCTTCCTCCAATTCATTTCCGCGTGGCGGTGTCTTGACAGTGCTGTCAGGGTCGCTGAGCTCACTCTCTTGCTCATTGTCCAGAGCAGCTGGTCGTTCAGCCATCGGGCTACAAATCACATTAGTCAACGGATCTTGCCAAATCTGTGCAGGGACCGGAAGTGGCGCTTCTGCAGGAATCGTTTGCGGCGGGCTGTTTGAGCATAAATCTGCAATGCTAGGGAACTCGAATCGCGTAGTAGTGGGCTGGCTTGGAAGGAAAGACATTTTTGAAATGGTAACCAAGCAGGGTAAGGGGTTTGTAAGTAAGCCACTAGGCTTAGAACTTGTCATGCACAAGAGCAGTCTTGACCGAGTCAGATGAGACGGCGCTGCCACAAAAGCCGCTGAAGTCGCAGTTGAGAGGTTTGATTGAACAGCACAGCTTGTGCCGTCTTGAATATCAGGTGTCAAGTATTCAACGAGGGCGATTTGTTTGCTTGTAGGATCTAGGCAGTCAACTCAAGAGTGACAGAAGAAGGTCATGAAGCTCAACCAGGGGCGCAAGTATGAAGTGGCCGGTGTGTTTAAATGAATGAAAAATGGAAAATGTGTTGGGGAACCACAACTCATCAACAAGAGAGAGATAAAAAAAGCTGTTGATGCTGTGCAAGCAAGATGCAGAGTCACCAGCACGATTGACAAGAACTCACGTTACATAAAACAGGTTTGTAAGGCGTGACCGTGTTTCATTAATCCGGGTGGCGTCAAAAGAGCATTCGGGCTGCAGAAAGGGTGTATAGATGAAGAAAAGGTTTGAAATGATGCAGAGACGGGAAAGGTGCAGCTGCGTAGCCAGCGGTGTGTGGTTGACGGGGTCTCTCGTGGTGCCACAGGTTTGTCTTGGGCTGAGTAGCAGCTTGGAGTCACGAGATTTGCTTCTCCGCCAGGCAGACTGACTTTTGTTTGCAGCCGCGACACAACCAAGAAGGGTTGATTGACGATGGTGAAGAGATGATGGTGATGATGATGATGATGATGGAAAACAAGACAAAAGGAGAGGAAAGAAAAGTGCGCGAATGAATGAATTTTCAAGCAAGCAAAAAAAGTTGGTACTCACACTGGTCGGGTTTCCACGCCAGGCTCATCAGATATCGGAGTTGGCATGCGGTCTGCCTCTGATGGCACCGGCGGTTGCGTGACAGTGTCATCTGCTAGAGGCTCGCCGGTAGGTACTGCTGTTGATTGCGTCTCTGCTGGGCGAAATGAAGTTTCTGTCGGCGGTGGTATGGGCGCTGTCGCTGGGCGAGAAGTCATGATGATGTCTGGAACGACCACGTCGGCCATCTTGCACTAGTCCGACGTCGGTTCCAAGGTAAAGAGGTGTCGCCAAAGCCTGACTGATTAATACGAGTAAAAGCACTGTTTACCCCGAAATGCAAGGCAAAGGCAAGGCAAAAGGCAAGGCAAAGGCCGAGCGCGTTTGGTCACAATCCTGGGCGACAGCAAAAGAAAGAATACTGGCGATGGGGTCGTTCAAGAGACACGTGAACAAGAACCACGACTTTTGCTGCAGTGCCAGCTGTGGCAGGGTGCAGGCTCGTGTGGCGTGATATGAGACTGATAAAATAGTAAGATGTCCTGGCCCGCTATGGAAGAATGATTGTGCAAGTGTGAAGCACCAAGGAGGAACAAGGGCTGCATGAAGTGACGGAATGAAATGGTCAAAGACGCCAAGCGAGACAGGAATAAAAAGTCTCCGATGCACCCGAAAAATGAAATACTATTATTTCAGCTTCGGGGGTTGGGTTGGGAGAGGGGGGGGGGGGGTTAAAAGAGATCAAGTTGGCAAGAAAGGAGGAGGGTTCAACAGTGCGAAGAAGACAAGGCCAGAAATCCGCAAAAGGACTAATAATACATAATACGTACTCACTCCTATAACTACATGAATGATGGAGGAGGATGGAGGACGGAACACGGGACGAAACCGAGCAACCACTCATTGGTGCGCCACCACAACACGGAGGGGAGAGGGAGGGAGATGGCTGGCTGGGCTGGGACAACTTCTGGCCCCAAAGCAAATCGTGTTATTATAAAAGCTTTGTGCGAGTTGAAAATGGGCCCTACAATGTACAACTCGATTTGCTCAAGTAACACGATTTTTTTTTTCTCTATTCGTCTATAAATAAATTGAATTTGTCTCCTGCTTCTGCTTCTATTGCGATTTAGTTAGTGAATACCTTGTAATGATGGCGGTGGAAAAGCCAAATGAAACCAAAAGGGCCCAACGTGGCCCAGACAAGACAGGCAAGTGACTGACTGTGTGGCGCCTGAGCGGGGCGGCCCAAGAAACACAAGGCTTGATTGAATAATAAGTACCTCCTCTCGATACGACTAACTAGAAAGATGGCCAGCCCGAAAAGATGATTACAGTAAATCTACTTGCTCATCCGGGAAGGGTCTAAAGATTCGCCCGTCTTTCGAGGAGCCAACTTGCCAGGCCAACTCGACAAGTTGTTCCAAATTGAGATGCCCGATTGTGTTTGATGATGATGCCTCTCAGCGTGTTTGCGAATAATAACAACAGTTGACAAGGGTTTTGTGGGCTCAACTCAAGTACACCGTACACGCATATTGTCGCTGTGGCGCGCCGACGCACCACAACGCAGAGAAAAGTCTGATATATTATGAGCTTTTGAAAAGGCTTGATGGCAGAGGCAACGCTACAGGAGTTGGTGCGAATTGAAATCGATGGACAATATCAGACATCAGAGACTGCGGTCAAGTCGTTAAGAAAAGTGTAGTCAGATTCGTTGTAGGGATGTTCGTTCCTACATGGGGAGCGACTAAAAATCTGGAGAATCCAGTGCGAATCATCACTGCTGACAAGTCTGCCAGTCATAAAAGACACTGTTTCATATAGCTAAATACGAATGAGCAGGCTGCTGGGTGTCTGCAATCAACGTCTCGGACAACGAGCAGCGCCGCGTAAACGAACGAGCCTGTCCCACACAAGTACACTTGAGCTTTGTATATCCGCACCATTCACAGATGCGCTACTGAAATAGACTAGCACACTAACTAGATTCCCTGCATGGCAAAAGCACAAAAGCTTGCGCTAGTTTGTTTTGTACAGACGATGCGCAACCACGCACAACGGACACCACCATCATCACTCATAGGTATCTGGCTGGCTACCTGTCTACTTATGACCCCCCCCCCCCCCCGGGCAAGACAAGACATTATTTGCTCAACATCAAGTCATCAAGGCAAGAAAAGTTGCACCCCCTGTTCGGTCAAGCCGAGCCGTCGCAAGTTGATTGGCCGGGGTTTCAATAAAATGCAATAGCAAGACTATTCGCCAAAATGTACTTTGTAATTACGGCCGGAACCCCCCAAAAAGTTGATCAGCTTGACAAGGTCCAAGAAACGGAAAAGAAAGAAAGAAAAAATAAGAGCCGTCTGATCCTGCTACCTGTCAGTGGTCACCAGAAGCCTGCATTTCCGACCCGGGTCCATCCGAGGCCATCCCGCAATTCTGATAACTCTAGCGTCGAATACGGAATAGTTGTCCCGTTTGTTGATCATGGCCGGCGTCCTACCAGCGAGCCTCTACTCACACTAAAAAAAAAAAAAAAAAAAAAAAAAAAGGTACAGACAAGCGTAAGATTACCGTGGACGATCTGGACGAAAATGATCAGATGCAACTAAATACTGCATGGACTGCCTCTCGAGAATCAAGCACAATTGTGATTTGACCCTGTCCTGCGAGCGCCTTTGCTTGCCAAACCTTGGGACCACATAAATAATTACCACCCTGCATCTTTTTACCTTCTCGTCCTTTTTGGTCAATTCGGCCGAAAAGCTTTCATCTCATCCGATGTTGACCCAGCTGGCAAACGGGCTGAATTTCAGCCTCTTCTTCTTTCTTCTCACTACAACCCCCAATATGGGCAGCACCGCCGCCGGCGCTCATTCCTTTCTTGCTGACTTGTTCGATGCAGCTCCTGTGACTGGCTGATTTTCGCGACCGTGGCTGCAACCTGGATTCGTTTGAAAAGAAAAAAAAAAAAAAAAAGAAGGTTGTCGGTCGTGCTTCGCTACACCGCGCACACACAAAAGCTGGCAACTATGCGGTGTGCTATTGCCGATGTTGTGTGTTTCGGTTCAAAGTTGGACAGTCGAGCGTCCGTCTTTTTATTAGAGCCAATCATATCCATCTCAAGGCGAGAGAGCTCAAAGACGGCTTGGTTGGGTGAAAAGGAAAGACGTGACTGATTCATGGCAAGTTCCTCGTCAGCCATGTGCTCTGCGGCGAAGAAGTGGCGTCCCCTGCATTGCCTGGCTCGAGCTGAAAGATTGGAACTGGGGCATGAGACCATTTCGTTCCTTTGCTCAACTTGGCTATTCCGTCCCGTCATTGATTACCATGGGCCAACCCCAGCTTGGCAACGCGCGTTCTTGTTCAGCAGCCTCGCACCAAAACTATTTCGTTTCTTTAGAGACTTTTCGCGCCATCTTGTCGTTCTGAACCCCCCAAATCTATGCATGCATGCACCAGCATTTGGCTGGCGGTTCCCTGCAAAAGGTCGGTCGGTGGCTTGATACACTCCGCCCTTTTATGCATCACGCATGCCATCAATCATCACAAGCTTTTAGGGCAACACCACCAAGTGCATACTGATAGTTACTCCTGCACGGTCCCGTCGTCCCAAACCCTTGCTCCGTGCAACGCGGTCTAGCCAACACGGCACATCCGCCCGAAGCCCGTGCATGCAATTGATTGCCCACGCAAAAAAAGAGTTGTGAGACACCATCTCTCAGTAAACTGTGGCCACCATCTCCGATAAAAGAATCTTTGCTTCCGCCTGTATTAATTGTCTGTATCAATTCACGTCATCTGGCAGCTTCCGAGCCTCCGGCTTGCATATAAGCGGCATTTTGTTGCTGTTGGGCAGGATGCAAGAGTAAGACAGGACAATCCATCTGCCGGTCTGATCCTTCGGCAGATTGCATCAACTCCCTCCCCCTCGGGGGACAAAACAGACCGCGCATCGAGCCCAGAAGGCTCACTTCGTCTAGCAGTAATCATCTTGGTATATTATCCGAGATGTAATATTTAGACTAATGTATTTATACTTTAGTAGCTAAGGAACTTATTAGTATTTATCTTATAATTCTAAACCCCTAGTCTAGTGAGGTGAGTGACGGTCCTTATGGCAGGTGTTGAGGCTCATCGGCGGTCTGTTTTGTCCCCCGGGTGCCTCCCTACTTGCAGATTTTTATCAAGTGGGAGGCTGACCACAAGCAAGGTTTTAGTAATGCAATGGCCCGACATCCATCCAAACGCTCAACTCACCTTGTACATTGGCCCGCCCACGGCCACATCATGTCCTCCATTTACAGAGTCCTCGTCACCACTCATTAGCTACTTGTCTGGCTGCGCAACACAAAATCAGATCTTTGTGTGGATAACTACTGCTCGGTCTTGTCGGCTCAAATTATCAATCAGTGAGCAAGTATATTCACACACGCAACGAAAATTCCGAGTACGAGTTTGGCATAGTCCGCTTTCATGTGCATACGTGTGCGACATAGGGTTGCATGTCTCGAACTGGCTTGATGTGTCACAGAAAGTGCCTTTGCGTGGCTGAGGCGCAGTGGCAGACTGAGATTTTAGCAGCGTCAGAAATCGTAAAAACTAAAAATAAAACGATCAACAGTGATGACAGTCTCTCCCACCTAATCTACTCGAGGTGAGATGCTGGAATATCCAACTTTGAGTCGTGGTGTCAAATTGTGGCAAGATGCTTGGGATCATGCCCTGTTCGCCGTACAAGAGATAGCGCTGCTCTTGGGCCAATTTACGCGCAAATGGCCGTGTTTTTCGAGGAATGGTGTTTCAAGAGACCTTGTTCTTTGTCGGTAGGAAAAAAAGCTCTGCGGCTCATCTACATCGAGGAACAAATTGTAACAGGAAACCAGACAGAGCCATAACCAAAGCTTCAACTCAACACATATGCCCTTTACACGCCGACACCCTTGAAAATAGGGCCCAACGACACACATCTCTCAGTCTAGCAAGTATAACGCATTGGATCAAACAGGCGTTGGGCTCATAAAAGGGGAGTTTTCGCAAACTAGCGTGCGCGTGGTGGCCGCATGTGTGACAGCGAGGCCTGCGTCCGGGCACCAATCGTGTTGCGCGCTCCCGAGCGTCCAATGAAGAGGGCGCTACTCACCGCCCGTATCCCGGCCCGTGGATTAGATCTGCAATTCGTGTGAAGAGTGCCTGTTTTTATCTCTGGCGCTTAGTGAGTGATACCAACAAGTAATCTTGGGAGTCAGCTTCTCATGTTGTGGCGGTCTACATCCATCGCGTCACGGACGAATAGCAGACACGGCATTCGAAAAGAGAAAATCGCAGTGGAATAAACAGATTGGAAAGAGGAACATGATTTGGTGTCATGGCCTGATTTGCCATGAGCCATGCCTACATTGCGAGTATTGTCTGTTCTTGCGAACGCGACCCGTTTGCTACCTACCACGCTGGCAGTTGTGTATCAAACGCGCCCTATTTCTCGACCCCCAGATAGCACTGCGTCAATGCACTATTCTGGACTTTGAGCAATCTTTCCGCTATTTTCTTCTTTCTGCCAGTGTTTCCCTTCAAGCACTGCATCAACCCTTTCGTGGGATGGGCGTCCTACGTGTTCTCCAGCCGGACCAACGGGGCCTGTAGGCTGCCACCTTGCACGATACACCCAAAACTTGCCAGCCTCACGAAACTTTCAAATCAATGCCGGGCTACTGCAGACAAGACGGAGGCCATGAATTTGTGTTTCCCGTAGACGGGGGGGTTTTGCAACACACGGCGGCGACACAGTGACCGCTCCAGCCCCTAAAGGTTTTTCTGTGCAAGCCTACATGTTGTTTGCGTGTTCATTCATGGCCATACAATCACATAGGGTGTATGATTATCCCGAGAGACTGATTCATCAATCTAGACATCTTCTCAGGGTGGAGAGCTAGCCGTCAGGGTGTTGCCGCATGTGTAGTGTAGCTTGCGTCCCTTTGATTTGTGGAATCCGAAATCACGCTTCTTCAACTCTATGAAACCAATAATACAATCAACTGTGCAATCTATTAACACGAGCACAGAAAAAAAAGATGCAGAATCCCCTTACCGTCCTCTTCCCCGCCCTCTGCCACCACGCCCCCTTCCTCTCCCTCCACCCCTCTTCCCGCCAGCGCCGCCGCCGCCGCCTCTGGCCCCTCGCCTGGCAGCGTCCAGCCTCTCGTAGAGCCTCTCCTCGCCAAACGCGCCCTCGCCAAACCGCATGTAGTTGACCAGCCCGCGGTCCACCACCGCCACCAGCACGTTGCGGTGGCCGTGCTTGAGCCGCTGGTACAGCCTCCCGGGGCCCTTCCACGCCGCGTTGCTGCTGGGCTCGTCCAGGGGCGTCGACTCGAGCAGCGCCGACATTTCCTCCAGCGTGGGCAGGCTGTGCAGGTCAGTGTCGGACACGGCGATGCGAAAGTTGGGCGTGGGCGGGCTCCGCTTGGAAAAGGGCGCGCCGCCAGACTTCCACACATGGAAGAAGACCTCGTAAGGGCTCCGCGGCGACGACGACGGCGACGACACATTGTCCTCTTGATGCGTAAAAGTGAGGCGCCGCTGTGGCCTATGTCGTGGGAGCAGACTGAGCTGTTCGTACACGGGCGTGTACGCACGGTAGAGGCCGGGTGATACCAGTGGTCCAAAGGAGTGCTTCTTGGGCTCTGTTTGCTGCTGCTGCTGCACATCACGGCCCCATCCCACTAATGTGAGTAGCCATTGAAGCAGTGCTGCTCCAGCCGTGTTCGACATTGTTTGTGCCGTGTCGGCGGAGCGAGCATCACTCTGCTCCCCCGGTGCACGCAGCACATGAAAACCTCCTCGTTTCAGATGCGTAAACACTTGGTACCTAGGCAGCGAGATCTTTCCTCGTTCTCCGTCCTCGCCCAAAAGTAGCGAGTATGCCGCTTCCAGGCTCACGGGCATGCCCACGTCGTAATCATCCGGCCCGCTGGCTTCGCCTGGGCCCAGCAGTTCGCCGAGGTCCCTGTACGGCCACCAGAGGTCCAGCGTGCCACGCTCGACCATGTGTAGCGCCTCCTCCGGCAGTAGCCACAGTCTCCCTACGCCAGGCTTTTGCGCTTCCGTGCTGTTGATGCCCGCCGGCACAGACCGTCCAATGTCCTTCATCCAGCTCCCGCGCTCGTGCTCCACGACGACGACGCGATCTCTCAGCATCAAACGCCCGTCATCCTGCTTGGGGTTCAGAAGACCAACTGGATCTGTGCCATCTTCACTCCAAAAGTCGGGCACGTACCATCCGCGAACCCATCCGTCGCCCCGATGAATGCGCGTGTAGCTGAGCACGTCCTCGAGCGCGCGGCGGCTCGTCTCCAGCACACCGTCTTGCGCGCGGGTTCCATGTGATTCAAAGTCCTTCTCGCCCTTGCGAATTGACTTGCTTGAGATGCCCCTCTTGTCAAACATACTCATGAACAGTTTGTAGTCGGGCATCTCATCTTCCATTGCCTCCTCAGCCGCCGCGGCGCCATCAGCACCACCGGCGCTGGGCGGTCTCGCAACGATGGCCGGGTTGTCGTCGTCATCAAAAGACATTGCACTGTTCTTTGCTCTTTGCCTTGGTCCTCGAGAGCGTGTCACTCGTGATGATCCGTGGTATAATAGCGCCTTTGACGTGCCTGCTGAGGCTAAAGGTTTTTTGATATGTACCACCAAGCCTGACTCGGTCGAATCAATACCAAATCCTGGGGTCTGGAATAAAGGGTATTGCGGGAATTCCTGACGCGTCAGATTCTTATAAAGATCAGAATAAAATGTTTTGTAGAAAGAATGGCGTCCCAGCACTGAGGCTTCAAGAGTCACTTCACCAGGCAAAACCGAAAAGTGGACTCGAGTCGTTACGCTGCGATAGCTCATCCCAAATCAGAAAGCTGTATAGTAATCAATAAGAGCCCATCTTTTTAACAATCGCGAGTCTGGCCGAGTGGTTAAGGCGTTGTGTTTAGGACAAACTGTTTCTCCTTGGAGAGACGATAAGAATATCCAAAACCGCAATGGGCATCGCCCGCGTAGGTTCGATCCCTACGGCTCGCATGTTTTTTTGGCCATTTTTTTAATGCTCTTCTCTCTCTCTGCTTTATGTATGGAAAGTGATTTCATTTTTGCGTCACAATGTTTCTTTTTCATTTTCTTTTTTTTTCTTTCTTTTTTTTTTAATATTCTCTCTTGGAACAGAATCTTCGTGTAGCAAGAGGCCCTGCTCATTCATGTCGTTGGCGCCATCAGGCTGTTGTCCCAACGGGCGCGCTGTTGTTAGTGCTGTCGGTGCTGTCTAGATATTATTCCTAACTCGATGTCGTGGCTATCATTATTATCGTGGTTACTATCAAGAGAAGTGCTGTTTGCACGAGAGCTCTTTGCCAAACGTACGACCTTGGTTGGTACCTCTGTAGTATAGCAAATGCTGAAAAGTATCGTGGAGCTCTAGGTTACGGCCTTCATTACTTCTTGGATATTACTGTCAAACTTACGCACGCGCGTGAAACTGTAAGCTGACTGGCAAAAAACGATGTCGTTTCGATCCACACGAGCTCGAGCTTCTTATTGATGTCTGGTCAATCTCGAGAAGGAGGGTCGACTCTGGTGACACGCCTAGCAATTGCATCTTCTGTCGTCCGTTGTGTGAGGGGAGACGTACTTCTGTGCCTGCACGGCAACGGTTCTGCAAACACCTTAACTTGACCGCGAATAGTCGGGTAGCTGCTTGAGGTGTCCAAGACTTCAATAACAACGAGGTGCTTGCCCGCCGCTTACGGGATGTACGCTCAGGAGCTTCGGTCTGCAGAAGCTCTGCATTCCCCCTTTCACTATCAAGATGATGTTTTTCTAAATCGTAAAACATGCCCGTTTCATTTCGTGACATTTTTATTATTTGGAAGCGTGCTAGCCGCTAGGTAGGCGCACATGCAGCCTTTGCAACATGTTTCGTTGCGACAATGATCCAACCACGCCACCTGAATGCCAATATCAACCACTAGAGTTAACATTCTCGTCGATATAATAGAGCCAAAGCACATGTGCCGCAAACGCCGTTACCCAATGCCCGATCCAAACGCTGTTCGCCAAGTAGAATTTCGTAACGAGGTCAAATATAAGTCATGTATATGTACGGGGGTACTTTACCCAACTGGACGCTGTCTGAACCACGCAGACGCAAAACATTATAAGAAAAGTACATCTGCGGGCTATTCGATAAAGGGCTTGTTCTGTCCGCCGACGGTGCATAGACCGAGAGCCCGAATCGAGTCACGATCGCTGGCAAGAATAATGGTGCCTGCCGGTAGCATGGGGTTGTTGGGGTTGACGTGGGAAGCATCCTTGGCCGCCTGCTCAATCGCGTCCATTTCCTCTTTGCAGGCTTGCTGATCCAGAGGGCATATGACAATGGGTTGTCGAATCATAATATCGCGTGCGCCGCTTAATTGTACCTGCACATGTCAAGTTAGACAGGAACAATCGTCATCAGCCTCCCACGGGCTCACATACCTTGATATGGAGGAAAAACTCAATCTTGTAGAGTGATGATTGTGTTGTAAAAGTGGAAACCTCATACAAGGGAAAGGCCGGCTTTCCTCTCTTGATGAACCCGTCGGCGTCACGCAAGTTATTGCACGGGAAGCACAGGCCGATGTTGGTGGCGTAGCCGGCCTCGGGCATCCTTGTCTTGACGGTCTGGGTCTGCTTGGCCACTGCTTTGATCTTCCTTGTTGGTTCGTCTCCTTCGGGATTAAATGTAATTTCTTCCTCCACCGTCAATGTGATTTTATCAATGGTGACCTTTTTGGCCTTGGCCGCCCAGTCCAGGTTGGGGGACAATTTTATATAGACGGTAATGGGGTCGCCCGGCCCGTAGCTCCCTTTCGGTAAGGTCATGCCCATATGCACGAGGTCACTCGAGCTGACGAGTTTCGATTCGGGCATGTTGTACATGCCAAATGTAGAGAGAGTGTCGTAACGTTGTAATGGCATGGGTAATGTATATTTGTACTGATGGCTGTAGCCCTGCTGCACAGTAACGGTGATTTCGTAATAAGTCTCGGCTGTCCTATTTGGGAGCTGTAGCGACGCGGGCGGTATTCGGCGGTTTACTTCCTCGCCACCTTTGCCAAAAGGGATGAAGAGCACAAATGGAAGATCCATGGCCACGACGCTCTCCGCCTCTTTGCCCGAGGAGCAGCGAAAAAGGAGCACCTCTTTGCCGACCACGTCGGTAATCTCCTTTCGGGCCGTGCCTAAATGTCGCTTGGCAAGATTATCGGCATCGGGGTGTATGGTTTCGCGGCGCAATAATGATATTCGGACGAGGGAAATCGGGACGGGCATGGAGAAGCCCTGGGCAGGGCGGATTTCGACCTTGCCTTCGACGCGGGGCTAAGCTCACAGAGGTCCCATGTCAGCACTGGGCAGACAGAAGGCCAGATTCGAAATGGATTACTTACCAAGGTCGCAGAAATTCCCGGATACCCCACGAGAAAGCTGCTATTAGGAGGCCCGGTAACCCTCACACTCGCCTGAGTGGTTGCCATGGCGTCATACGGGCGTCCACCACGACTCGGGCGCAGAGGGGCAGTGAGCGGCGTGTGCTGCAAGACAAGAGTGGCGCTCCTGATAGCTTATGTATGTTCTCACAGGCTTGCTATAGGTAGGGTGCTTCTTTAATCGAGGGGAGGCTGAGCTCTGCGGACGACGACGCAAGCTTTGGACCGGGGGCTGGCAGTTGGCACCGGAAGCCAAGGAAAGAGTCCTAGATCGGATGGAGAATGGAGCTAAATTTGGCAAAGTCGTGCGCGCGGGACCATGGCCTGGTGGAGGACGACGTGGAGAAGTAGATGGTGAGGTATATCGAGCGAAAGAGGATAGAGGTCGGTGATGTGCACGGAAGAGGAGGCAAGATAGGGCAGAGCGTTGGAGAAGCGACAGGTGAGGCTGGCGTCAAGCTGGGAAAGGCGATTATTAGCGGCCCTTCTTGGGGGGTAGGTATTGACAGAAGCTGCGTCCAGGCATTGGCCGCTGGTGTCAGTAGTCCACCAACTCACCTGTAAAAAACCGCAGCAAATTGATCTTCTTTACTTTCCTCTTCGTTTGGCTGGATTTCAAAGGCCAACGTGCCGTGTCTCGAAAGCCTGTGCTACCTACCTAGGTAGGCTGTCTTGGCTATCCAGGGCTGCCGGATCGGGCCTCGTAGCGCGTGTCCAGCTAGAAGTCAGGCTGACTGACGCAGCGGAGAGGGCCGTTGGAACGTTGGAGGAAGCGCCCAAAAAGCGCAAGGAATTAAAGGCTAGAGTCTGGCTTTCAGCAAGTTGGTCGGTGTGTGTGAGAGAGATGCGATTCAACGACAAGGATAAACAAGACCGCACATCTAGAACGGAAACGCCCTGACGCTTGTTTGGCGGGGAACTCTGCACACACACACACCAGAGCATGCTGTCAACAGCATCAACACGCGCAAAAGGCACAGCTTGTCCCACAACGATCGCCCAGCAAAAGCAGACACCCGTCACACGGAAACTGTCCCGGCAAGCCAGAGCATGGATGATTTACCTACCTACTCCATACGGATACAGAGCCATTGCTACCCAACCAACTAACTGACAGCTTTACCGACATCTTCATCGTCATTTACAGGCTGCTGGCTGGCAAATGGCTTCAAAGGATTCGACCCCTCCCACTGCAAGCCATTCATAGGTAGGTAGCCTTGCTCCTCCGCTGGCTGTCTCACACAAGGCAGACTTGATGAGCAACTTGAGGTAGCCAACGGGCCGACTGCTGGGGCTCGAAATGGGACCCCAATTGCAACAATCCCAGTATCATACAGGACCGGGTATCAAATGGCGAACCCTCGCTTACACAAATGAAAGTAAATATAGGGCGACGCCTTGTAAATATTCATTGCAACATCTAATAATAGGTAGCCGCGCATGCCAACGCCTTAGTACCGTCTTTGCGCGGATACAAGTATGGGTCATATCACAAGCGCTACAACAAAGTGTCCAAATGAACAAGTGAGAGGGAAAAAAAAGGAAGAAAAAAACGAGCAAGCTAGCACAGAAGTCGAGACCTCGAAATATCACCCCCAAGCCCTTGACTTTCTCCATGATCTAATTGCTGTAAATCGACCTGCGCTGCGCAGTGGAGAATGGCCGCCCAACGGTGTACACACAAGCAAACCACGACCTCAAGTTAGCACCACTTCCACGACCCTCCAAACTCTGCCTCTGCACCATTGGCCGGCGCAATGTCCGTCACACTGCACACATCTCTCGGCGACCTCAAAATCGAAGTGTTTTGCGAGAGCGTGCCCAAAACCGCCGAGGTACGTACGTCCTTTCTTCCTCTTTCCACCCCGTTCCCAAACGCGCCCCCTCCACGCGGTCGCATCACTCAACTTTTCTGCGCAGAACTTTCTCGCCCTCTGCGCGTCCGGCTACTACGACCAATCGCCCTTTCACCGCCTCATCCCGCAATTCATGATCCAGACCGGCGCTCCTGCCGTGCCCTCGCCCCCCGATAACCCCAAGGGCGGACGGTCCATCTGGGGCGGCGTCTTCGCCGACGAGATACGCCCGGCTCTGCGGCACGCCGACCGCGGCATCGTGTCCATGGCCAACAAGGGCCCGGGCACCAACGGATCTCAGTTCTTTATCCTGCTCGACCGCGCGCCGCACCTCGACGGCCTCAACACCGTATTTGGCCGGGTGATTGGCGACGACGGGCTCGCGACGTTGGCGAAGATGGAGGCGGTCGAGGTGGACAAGAAGAACCGCCCGAAGACCCCGTTTTGTATTGAGCGCGTGACGGTCCATGCGAACCCGCTGGCGGACTGAATGCGACAGGCGTTTCAGACCACACGAAAATGAAAGAGAACGAAATGGTATTCCCCCATTAGCTCAAGGCTACGAAGATGAAGCTGCGACTACTGGCGCTCAAGCTCAACACCCGATGCAGGATGATGAACGAAACCGCACGGAGTTACACGGCAAATGTCCGAGCTACAACCGCCGAGCAGTCATGGGGGCACCTGAAAGAGATGGCTGCTCTCAAGACCGTCCATCAAGTATGCTGAAATACGCACGCCACATGACCTCACAACCACGATCGGTAGAGCCATATTGAGGGGTATAGCTTTTGTGTACTGTATAATAGCAGGCTACCTGGTCGCCACGTCATCACCGTCCCTGTACCGGATACTTCAAGAATACCCATGATCCGCCCGCCTGTTCTGCGAGCAAAACACCTTGTTTTGTCAAAATCATCCATCCCAAGACCATTCTAAAACAACGTGATCCTCCCACGTAACAGCTCGCCCGCTGGGTGCGCAAAGTATTAAAAGTGTAAAAAGCAAAGAGAAGAAAAGTAACACGCGAGAAGAGACATTCACCGTCATGGCTAGGTCGTGCGCTGGCGCTTAGAATCTCTGGTAGGACTGTTCAAGTCATCGCGAAGAATCTCTTCTGTCCCTGTCGGGCTCGGAGTGTCGTTTCTTCCCTGCTGGACCGCAGCGGCCGCGGCGGCGGCGGCCGCGGCGTCGGCGTCCAGATTAAAGTTGAAATCGGTCCCGTCGCCAAAGCTGCCGTCCTGAAAAAAAGCATCGTTGTTAAGGTACTGGTCCAGGTCCACGTTATTTGTGTCAAAGAAGCCGTCTGACCCGTCCAAACCAGGGATGCGGCCCGACGGGCTAAGCGGCCCGAGCAATTCGCCCAGTTCACTGATTTTGGCATCTTGATCGTTTTGCAGGCGCTGTAAGCGGTCCAGCTCTTCCTGGTTGGCGCTTATGTGATTGAGTGACGGCGCGGGCATCATGGGCGATCGCATAATCGGTGACAGAGACGGCGGCGACGGCTTGGTGGCCGCATCGGGCTGTGGCGTAGCGGACGTTGAGCGACGTTGCGATGTGGGAGCCCGGCTAGGCAGCTGTGCTGATGAGTTCGGCGTTGCGGATGAGCCGGGTGAAGATTGGTTGGCCATAAAGTTGACGAGCTGACTGCGCTGGTCGTTATTCAGCGTGTTGGGCGCGTTGGCTACGAGTTCGGCCGCTCCTGGATCCAGTGCTGTCGGGGTGCTGGTGGCGTTATGGTCGTTTATAATCTTCATCATTCGCTCCTGCGGGTTGGCCTCGAGCTCGTGGCGCAGCGAAGGCGATGGCGTGTCCGTGTCTAGAAGCTCCGTTACATGGCCCATTTCGGGGTTATGAACACCTCCAGACTGGTAGTTGGAAACAGACGGTGATGGGCTCTGCTGGGCAGAAGCCTGCTGGTCCGGGATAGGCGGCAGCAAACCTCGCGTACGCTTGTTCGCGGCACCTCCGAGAGAGCCTGAAGGATCCATCTGCGCCTGGAAAAGGTCACCGAGATCGACCACGCTCCCGTGTCCTTGCTGACCCTGGCTATTCAGCATACTACTTATCATGTCGGTAACATTGCCAGACCCGCTCTGGTCTTCGAGCGTCTTACGAAAGACATTGGCGAGAAAGTTAAGTATGGCATTGATAGAGTTCTGATGTCGGTCGTGCTGATTTTGAAACAGTAGCGCCTGGTTGTAGAGCTCGTTATTGTTACGCTGCAAGGCGTTGATAGCTCCGAGAATCAGTTTCTGCTTCTCCCGGACCTTGTGGAGCTCCTCGTGTATCACAGACAGTTCTTTCTTGGGCGGAGCGGCGCTCTCTGTTGACGGCAATGTGCGGCCGGCGGGGATACTTGCGTTGTTCGGGCTGGGCTGGTTGGTGCTCTCCTCGTTGGCAATCTCATCATCGCTGCCGCCTTGCCCGAAAGCACTCTTAGTTGTCGCTTCTTTCTTGCCCTTGGGTTTGTTGATGAGCCATAGCAGGTTGGGATGTCCTCTTCGGAAATAAGGATTTTTGTACTCATTGGGACTCTTATTCTTCCTCTCGCTGGCGCGCATGGAATTGTCGGACAGGCCAACACATTTATGGAAGCCATACATGTTGAGTTGCCGAACGAATGAGGCGTAGTTGTTGTGTTTGAAGAGCTCGGGAATCAACTTCTTGGCGAATTCCTCCTCGTTGAAAACTATAAACGAGTCGCCCCTCTCCGACCAGCGGATGAGATCTTCATTTTTGCGCTCTTCCAAAAAGCTGTGTACGCGCGTTAAAAGTGAAGAACAACATGTGAACGTGGGGATGCACAAACGAACCTGCTAAGTTTCTGTATAAATGGTGGGATCTGTTTGCGCTTGGCGTGCGCCTCACGCTTGGCTTTGGCTGCCAGCTCTTCCAGCTTCTCCACGCTCTCCTCCTCCGGGTTGCCCTCGCCGTTGGTGTGCTGCACCAGCGCGCCCTCGACATCGGGAAAAGGAGTCCAGGGATCTGCGTTCGGGTCGTATGCGCCTCGCGCGTTCGTCGGCAAGAAAGACTGGTTCATCGGACGGCGAGCCACCGCGTTGGACGGCCCTGGAATGGGCTGCTGGAACTGACCGGCATTGGGATATGGGCTCGCAGCGTAGACATTATTGTCGAGAAAAGCGGCGGTGTCAGCCGCACCGCTCCAGCGCGTCATCGCATCGGACATGCCGTCTGATGGGAATGCTTGCTGCACATTTTGCTGCATCGGCACAATCGGCGACACGCCAGGCGCTGCGCGTTTTCTGGAGTTTGGTGCAGACATTGTCTGGCGAAGCTGACAACTGCTGGCAGAGGAAGGGCCGTGTCGGGTTGTGGGGTTATTGCTATCGATGTCTTTGTTGTTGTGAGGTGCTTGCGTTGCGTGGTCGGATAGCTAAGCTAGTAGGTGGTCGAAGAAATTGACAACGAGGCAGTAATAAATATTGCTAGATGTCAAGGATATAGGTTCGCGAGTTTACCGCATCGAAGATGTGCCGTAGTTTGGAGTGTGAGTATGATGGGGGTTAAAGCGCGTTCTGCACACCACCAAGAGGTCAAAAGAACGTTGGCATGCAGCGGTCAACAGATGACGTGTGCGCAGCAAAAATCAAACAGCGCAATCGACGATTTGTGATGCAGCCAGACCGCGAGAGAAGGAGGTCCCGCCCGTTTGGCAGTCGCAGTGCGATCCGTCTGGGATCCGCTCTGGAAACTTTTCACAGATCTGGCACTGCAGCCACAATAAAAGGGCGCGTTTTCGAATATATTGTGGCAGTGGGTCGCAATAACGAAAATGTACAAGACCTGAGCAACAGAAAGAGTCAAAGGTCTGTCGCCGAGGCTCTATCTCGTCCTGCAGCCGGCAAAAACGCTTCAAGTTGACATGCAAAGCCAGAGGTTGGACCAAAAAATGTCACCAAATTAGCGGGCAGTAGACAAGGCAGCCCCAGATTTGTCCAATCATGACCTCTGCTGATGGCTCACGATACGCAAAAAGTCGAGCCTCGCTCTGCCTGCACGTGACTCTTAGTGGGGGACGTCCACCTACAAGGCTGTTCAAGATGACGTTGCTGTCGTCGTGGGTCGAGACAGTTTATTGAAAATTACGGAGGCGTAGTTTCATTGCCAATTCGCACTGTTCTGCTTTGCGGGGCTCCAATGATGATTTTACCAGATCTCTTCAACCAGCGTTGTGGGCAGAAAGAACACTTTTTTCACCTTGAGTCACATATTTTGCCCGTCATACAAGATTGCAAGATCATGCACTGCCTTGCGCCGAGGTCGGTGGGCATTTTGGGGCGTTAGAAGTCAGCACGGTACAATAGGGGAGTAGGTATCAATAAGGTATGCTCTCTTGACTCTCGCAGCGCGGACTGGTAGAAATAGGTCTGAAGCTTCACATTGTCATCTCAGAGGTATTACGAAGTTGGTGAGCAACCTCGAGGCATTGCGGAACCTCACAATAGCATGACACAATGCGACGGGGTATCATGGTATCATTGAAATGCTCTCTATTATTTGGCGCCACGACCTGCCAGCGATGCTGCCTGAGACATGCGAGCATTTTTGGCCTGGTCCCGCCGTTGATCCCACGTACGTGAGGATCCTCCTGGTCGGGCATCTCTCTTTGCTCGCTTCTCCTCGCGCATTGACTGCTCTTTGCTTCGAGGGTCAATGACAACAAGTTCTTCCTCTGCCTTCTTACGATTCCTCAAATCCTTGCCGAGTTTATCGGCAGCAAATGACAGCGTGTGCGACATCCAGCCTTCGTCATCGCTCTCATCCTGTTCTTGCTTATCCCATGACGTACAGCTCTGGCAGTTTGCGATAAAGTGTAGGTCGCAGAGCTCTGCTTCATCGTCTCCGGCTTGGCTCTCCTTGAACCCGCCACCGTCCTCGTCGCCAGTTTTGACCAGCTCCTTTCCTGGTGGCGCTTTGTCAAGCCGTGACTGGAAGCCCTTGAGGAGTTTGAGAGTAACCTGATCATCCGGAGTGATGGCGCTAGAACCGCCCGCCCGTCTCTTGCGCGCCCCTCGAATGGACGTTTCCGGAATCATTGACGCCAAGGTTGACTTCTTTCGAGGCTCCTCGTCTTTGACAGCATGTATAGTCCTTCTCATGGAAGCTTTTATAGCAGCCATTTCCTCGTTGGCTATTTGCAAGGCGGTTTTCTTCGGTACCTCCGGAATCTCAACTGCTGCCTCATCATCGCTGTCTTGTGTAACTGCTGCTTCTGGTTTTGCGGGTTGCACGGCTGGCTGTATTGATGTCGGCTCGACCCCATGGTCCTTGACCTTGGATGTGATTGTCTTTTCTTTCTTCGATGCTTTCGATTTTGTAGATTTTTCTTGGTGCGCTTCCTCGGCCGAACCGTCGTCTATGACTATTCGCGTGTCGAACTTGGCCTTCTTTGGCAGCGAAGGGACTTCTTCGTCGCCCTCCTCGTCCCCAAAACTGAGAAGTTGCTTTCCGGCTTTGCGCTTCTTCTTCTTGTCCTTCTCTGCCGGCTTTTTCTGCTGATGCGTAGCCACGCGTGTACGCTTTACCATGTCCTCGAAAGGATTTACCAAGATCTCGATGCGCTCAATTTTGACGGCGTACATTGGCCGGTCTGTGCCCTCCTCCACCTCGGATTCGCCAATCTTGGCCAGATTGTAAATAGTATCGCCTGCCACGCGGCCGAAGAGTGTGTTCTTGCCATTCAGCTCCTCCGTCTTGTCGAGGGTAAAGAAGAACTGGCTCCCGTTCGTGTCGACATGGCCTTCATTTGCCATCGCTAGTAGTCCGCGTCTATTGAACTTGAGGCGCGAGTGAAATTCATCCCTAAAGTTGATGCCCGTCGGTCCAGCATTCTTGCCGTGACGCTGGTCCATCGGCCAAGGGTCCAGGTCGCCGCCGAATGCGCCGCCGTCGTAAATCGATTCGCCACCATTTCCAGTACCGGTTGGATCGCCTCCCTGTAGAATAAAATTGGGCACTAAACGATGGAAGATTGTACCGTCGTAGTATCCGTCGAGACTGAGCTGAAGAAAGTTGCGACAGGTCAATGGTGTCTGCTTCGCGAACAGCTCGACTTGAATCTCGCCAAGCGTAGTGTGGATAATGGCAGACGCCGTGGGCTGAGGCTCGAGATTGTAAATGGCCGACATGACGGAACCTGCCGCACCGATAGCACGTTTGTTGATGCTCGATGACCGTCGTCGTTGTAAAAACTGAAGTCGCCCAAGCTCCAGATTTCGGTCTCGATCCGCCCCACACAAGAAAGGCATCAGCCAAGACTCATATTAATGGGAGTACCTAGACACGTAGGCCACTTTGATCTTTCAATTTGACTGACTTTTCAATTTTGGAGAGCTAGGCTAAGGAAGTAAACTGTGTATTCGAAAGTTAAACCCCTAAAACCTGACCTCTTACTCTGAGCGCCTGTCCACATACGAGTCCCCATCCTCGGGTCGGGACAGAAATCGCGTTTGACGCGTTTGATCGCGCAGGTACTGCGCTTTACTCACCAGCCACAATCAACACCATGAGTAGACAACTTGAGTTGGCGCTCATATCTCTGATGCCATCATATGGCACTGATCTTCCACCGTCACTTGTGGAGCTCGCAGGCTCCCTGCTTGCGCAATCAAGAAATCAAGCAAGCACCCTCAAGGCCGAAGAGGAAATTGCCCGCTTGTACGCTTGCGCGCACATTGCGTGCGATCGCTTAAAGATACAGCTTGATCTACCACCTATCGAGCCTCGTCCTCCTGTACCACCTAGGATATACAAACGACTCTATGCCCACCTGGACAACATTTTACCGGCGGTTGCTAGTGGCGCGCGACGCAGCTCAGGCCGTGTTCGCACGCCAGTGGCCAAGTTTGGTGCCGAGGAAAGCACAGCCAGCTCACCATCGCGACCTCTGCCGTCGCGCGCGACACCAACAAAAGACCAGAGCTTAGGTCAATTCCGCAAAAATACAACTCCCATAGGCAAGAAGGCGGCCGCTGGGACCGATGGTGAAAGTCAAAGGACAGGTCTGCCACCCTGGGTGGCACCAGTCATTCGGTTCTTTTGTGTCGAGACTGGAAGCAAAAAGCTAGCACCCACTATACTAGCAGGCACAGAATCTATTTTATTCCCGGGAGGCCAAAAAATGGAGGAAGACTGGGCTAAAGGCCAGATCACAGAGGCGCTGGCTGCTGTCATATACCACGTCACAATACGATTTCAGTCCATCACAAACGGGGTCCCCTTTGACAACAACAGCTATGCTCCCATTCGGAAAGAAATCTTGGGCATCCTCGGCAAGGCACGCAAAGAGGTCGTCTTTGTTGGCGCAGAAGACGCCGGAGCCTGGGACGGTTGGACCAATGTCAAAGCCAAAGATTTTGATGCCATGGTTGAGGCAGCACAAGCAGCGGAGTGGTTGGATAGCGATTGGTACAGAGGGATCAATGAGGTGGCTCAGAACATTGGAGATGGCAATGTGAATACGGATGAAGGTGATGAAGGCGCGCAGGAAGGTGCCGTGAGACGTGCCGATACAATGTTTCAAGATCGTTATGATTTCCTCAGCGAGACTCGAAGAGCAGACTATAAAATCTGGAAGGACACGCAACTGGCGAGGATTGAGAAGCTATTGGCTGCACAGGGTTCTATGGATATTGACACGCAGTAATGTCTCCAGATGCCAGTAATACAAATGATATATCTGGCTGTTGTGATACACATCCTGCGGCAATTTAATACCGGAAAGACCTGACAACACAAAATGGAAACACCTTGTAGAAGATCGGATGGCAGCCTGTAATGACGGCGAGACATTGCAACTGAGTGGAACAAAGCATAGCAATCATTACAACATTCCGGTCACATGCGTGGTTTCACCAGAGCTTGAATAACCAATGTGAGTATATACTTGGTGCAACTAAGCCAGCTTTCCGAGAACATATGGGTGGCCAGCACTCAGCCCACCGTCGACAGCCCATGCCTGGCCGTTAACGTAGCTCGATTCATCGCTGCCTAGGAACAGGGCGACACGCGCAACTTCGTCAGCATGCGCGCCGCGCTTCAGAGGGTTGATCTGTCCAATCTTCTTCTCGGTTCCACGAGCTCGCGCGGTCTCGTATACGGGCGCCGTCATACCAGTCTCGATGATGCCAGGGCAAATGGCGTTGATACGGATGTTGGTGCCGGTGAGCTGGTAGGCGACTGTCTGGACGGTATTGATGACGGCAGCCTTGGAAGCTGCATAGGGGGTGGTGCCCGCGTTAGAGCGAATGCCAGCGACGGAAGCGGTCGCGATTATGCTACCGTTCGACTCGGGCTTTTCTGTAGACGTTTTTTGCATGGCCGGAGCGGCATGCTTGGCGGCAGCCACGACACTGCAAGGATGTTGGCATTTCGATGCTCATTGAAACACGCAGTAAAGTATCTCACCTCCATGAATTCGTCCTCATTACTTCCATGTAGTCCTCTTCAGTGTAGTCGGTAAACATGCCGTACTTGCCAATGATGCCGGCATTGGCAAAGAAGATGTCGAGGCGCTTGTACTGGGCTAGGGCGTCGTCGACAACGGCCTTGACCTTGGCCTCATCACCAGCGTCGAATTGGCGAACATGAACATCCACCGAAGGATAGGCAGCGATGATTTGTTTCTTGTGGCTTTCAAGGTGAGTACCGTCAAAGTCGCAAATATAGATGGCTCTGGCGCCACTCTCAGCGTACTGGTGAGCGGTGGCGCGACCGATGCCCAGAGGTGAATTGGCGCCTGAATAGGAGATGTCAATGACAATTGTTTGAATTGTGTCGAGTCTACCAGTCTATCCTTACCCGTAATGATGGCGACCTTGCCCTGGAGGCGAAGTCCGTTGGAAGGGCCGGCTTTGCGCTGGATGGGCGGCAGACCGAGCTGCTTGCCTAGAGCCTCGATGCGATCCCGTGCTTGATCAGCCATTGCGATGTGAATGCGGATGATTGCGTGGTACACAGCCGTGATGACATGAGGCTACAGATGCAGGAAGCCGGCTTTCTAATCGTTGTGATGCATCGTTAGATGGAATGGGCCGTGATAAACTCCGAACCTGACCTGCCGAGGTCCGGGACAGCCCAAATCTTGGGGTAATTGGGCGATAGGCACGCTAGCTTCAGCAACAGCGGGGTTGACACTCCCAAAATCTGTCCACAGGCCTGCATCCGCCCAACAACACAAGTTGTAGGCGGTTCCTGGACGCTAAAACGCCGCGCTGCAGGACGGACATTCAGCCAGAATTGGCCAACTTGGCTAGGCTTGATGCGACGCTGTGAATGACTGTCGGAAAAGTGGAATCAAACGAGATTCAACTTAGAAGGGGAACAAAAAGAGGTAACGAGATATACATAAGTTGATGGACCCTCGCATGCCTCGTCACCCACTACCTCACAAGAGCCAGTCTGCCCGGGTTGGCACAGACTTCTACCAGCCTGCCACTGTTTGCTTCCTTCAACAACACTAGGAACCGTTGATTGCTCGCACGTGAAGCATTCCGACCTCATGCAACTGTTTCATCCATCTGTTCGTTTCATTCTGAGTCAAATAGCCTTTCGACCAAGCTCCCACGTTCGCTTTTCCTATTAACCATGGCCGCCGTCATTCGCACCACGCAACTCTGACATTCCGTTGCCCGAATGCAACGTTCTGCTCCAATCGGCCAAACGTGGCCATTGTGCTCTTTGTCGCTGAACGCTTCCGAAACATTGCAAACGTAAATGCAATAAAATCGATTGCGACAGCCGGCCGAGACCAACCACAGTTGCGGAATCGAGCCAAGTAATGGCTGCTCTAGGCACGGCAGCTGGAAAATCGAGCCACACCCTTTCCTCCTGGCTCGAAAGGTTTGCATCTGCGCATCACCTACCAATACGCCGCGGCCATTCCGCTGGGCGTCCCGCGGTGCAACTCACACATATCTGCCCGCTCAGCCAGATACAGAGCTGTCTACATGAGCAGCCAGTTTGCGCCGTATCGCGCAGTGAAACAATGTTCCAAGCCATTGCGCCTGAGACAGGCCCGTGTGGCCTAACGGAAGTCGATGCGATCAACTCTATCGAGAATCGAGCTTTAGATTTTCGGCATGTTTGCTTGCGTCAAAATGTAGCCCGACTTTGCCAACTCTTGTGCAAGACAGGCAACGAATGAGCAGCGACTCTGTAACTACCTAATTACGACGTTGCCCCGGATGCGAGCTGGTCTTGGCATCCGCAGCTATTTGGTTACCGCCAACCAAAAGAGGCATCGACGGGCCTCCGTCTTCGCCCTGGTGCCGACGCGGAAAAAGAAAAAAAAATCGCAACGCATTAATCAAATTCTCCTTTGTTTGAATGCGAATACTCAATCAGCCAGACTTTTTCGACCTATCGACGACAGTGAAAAACTCGCCAAGTTCATTCAAAGCCGGATTTCGAGACCGCCATCCTGCAGGCTGTAGGAGTGTCCTGCATCAGGTCCTTGGCGGGGTGAGACGATGCAATCCATGTTTCGAATGTGGACCCGTCACAGACACGCCTCTCACCTGTCTTGTAAGAAGTGTGTGAGAAGTGCGCCCATTTTCATTCAGAAAATTAAGGGGGCCGAAAACTATACTCTTAAACCGCACTCTGTCGTCGAGTGCCCTTCTTCTATGAGGTCTTCGTCAGCCAATGATTTACACCAGGGCCTTTCAGTCATTCGTACGCCCCACGTCCAAGAGGCGACCAACGCGAGGCGGACTAATAAGCAAAGTCGCCGAGACAGTCACGATGCCGAATGTAATACTGCTTCACTGGACACTGACTGATTCTGATCCTGACGTGATGAGAGCAAGGCTTCGGCACAGCCGGTTTGAACAAATAGAAACGTGTCATGACCCCAGCCCGTTTCTGCCGCGCCTCAGTTGCAGAATTGCACCGTGCTCTCGCCAGCCTCTAAAGACACTTATATCTCAGCCTGCTATCGCCCCTGTTTACCCTTACTCCCTAACTTGGAGTCTGGAAACTTCGGACGGATGCGTTACGCAGCAACTCGTAACAGCGGGCCACCCCGAAAACCCAACGCTCGAGGGATTGTACACAGTATGACGCTGTAACGCCTTATCCCTTCGATCCAGCGCAACTCATCTTTGTGTCCCTATTCCCCAAACACTGTCACTTGAACAAGCCTCTTTTATCTGCTTTCGAAATTGCGTGTTTAGGAAAAAGCAATCCACGACGCCACGCGCACTCATCATCGCCCCGAGTTAAACCGTGCCAAAGCACCCCGAGCATCATTGCGCTTCTCTTTTGGGTTGGGTAGGAGGGAACTTTTACAACAATTTTTTTTGCTGTCGTGGAACACACAAAGATTGTTCATCTCGACACGCGGTGCGACGCAATAACCGAGCCAGCTCGTATCCTTTCATTCAACCGAGTGCCTGTGCTGCGATCGCGTCAGAGCAGAGGCCTGGCTTATCCATCACAAAGTCCGCCATACAATTACCTTTCAGTCAGCCTCTTTGTCCATAATATTGCAGCAGACCTCATGCCTTGCATTCAGCAAAACGAGTTGACTGCGACATCTGTTGAAGACGGATCTGCACGATATTTACCTACCCAGCGTCGAGTTAGCTATGGAAGCATGCGTTGGAAGCACATGGGGCGCCATCGCTGTCAACGTGCAAAATGCACCGAGTTGCGTAAAAGGCTGCCGAGACAGCCTCCGACGGCTACTTGCACCCGATGAAGATACGTATGTGGTCTTTTGCAGGGCACTCGTGCAACTCGACCAGCCTCAAATGTATGATATGCTACTGGGGTTGTACTGCTGCGATGCGCAACTATGCGGCGTCGATAATATTGCACTGCCCGGCTTTGACCGTAAGTACAAGCAGCCGCTCTCCCGCCACCATCTTTTTATAGGTCACAGCACATATCGATGATACTGACGGGCTGACATAGCAAATGTCGACCATTTAATCAACGTGTGCGCAAGGTAATTCGAGTTTCCCTGTTCCATAGATATCATTGCCTGTGTTCAGTACTAAATTAAGCAATAGCCTAGGTTTTGGACCAATCAAGGATCCTGGGCCACCACCTGCGACGCATATTTGTACCAATACACTTCTGCCCAGCAGTGATATATCCTGTTCAAGGACGGTGATATTTCCAACAATTGTTTATCCTACAAGTTACCAGACGACTCCAGTTCCTACCAAAGCCTCGACGACTACAGAGAACACGGCTTCTACGACCACGGATAGCACAGCTTCGACGACCACAACGAGCACAGCTTCGACAAGTCAGCAGAGCACATCTTCAACGACAGAATCAACGCCATCTTCGACGACTATGCAGAGCACTACTGGGACCACAGACTGGTCGAGTAGCACTACAGTTATAAGCACTACCATGTCGAGCACCACTGGAAACGAAGCTGTACCGCCCACGATAACATCCATAGTAGATCCGCAGCTATCGAATAACATCTCCGGTGCTTCCAAAGACGATGCATCGGGCGGACTATCTACAGTAGCAAAGATTGTTATCGCAGCAGCCGTCAGCGGTGCGATACTGGTCGCAATCATTGCTGTCCTGTGGCACTGTCGGTATCGCAGAAAGAACAGAGAACCAGAACCGACAGAGAACTATCAACCGAGCCCGATCTTGGGGCCGCCCATCACTCCCTCTTCTCCGGTTATGGCCCCATCGCCCTCCTATGTAGGGCGTGATGGGGCACCACTTACACCACCTCCGAGACTCCAAGAGAGACGCCTTCTGCCTTCATCATCATCGGAGCAGCTCGTTGAGAGAGGCGGTTCGCGTCTACGACAAGGTTTTCACCTCCCCACTGGGTCAAGAGCAAACCTTAATTCGCCATATGGCTCAGCCGTTAGTCCAGCGTTCGCCATGTCTGCGGTCGTCACTGGGGAGCGTCAACCCTCGGCGCCACAGTCAGCGAATCGAGTTGGAACCCCCCACGGGAGCCCAACCCGGAGCCAATTTGCTAGGATTTCGTACACATCGTCACTGGCCGACCCTGGGCCGCCCCCCGATAGGGAGCTTCCGACCACACCGGCCCGAATGGCAACGGCGCACTCCAGGAGTCGGTCGCGCCCGGACGTGTCACCCAACGCAATCGGCGTGGCACTGGCATTTCCGCCAAAGGAGGATGACCTGTCCGCTCAAGCTAGTAATGAGAGTGGGCAGAGCTCAGAATCCAAGATTATGACGGGACCTATGCGCGGCAGCTGGGGAGAGAACAGGGTAGTGTCAGGGAGTGTAGAAGCGCCGGCGCAATTGGCGCCTCGGAAGCAGACAACGCGGCGTACGAGCCGCAGCCCTATCCTCGAAGAACAGGAGTTGGCGAGAATGGCAGGATCCTACTGAACTGCAGCATCACGCGAGGACTCTGAAAGGTAAACGATGGGGCGACGACACATGCATATATAACGAGTACAGGAAAGATCCTTGCACATACAAGACTATATTAAACGGGGCACAACATACCATTGGACAACCAAATATAAATTTTAATATCTCGCATTCATCTATGAATCTGACCACGCACATGAAGCCTACCCACAAGTCCGCAGCAGATTACACTAGACGCTCAGTCCCTTGAGCGAGCCGACCAGATCTGTGATGCTCTTCTCCAGCGACGTCCACTCGATACCGAGCAGCTTGTTGGTTGCTGAGCTGTCGATCCGGAACAGCTTCTCTGCCGGCGGCGCCTCGCCGCCCTTGACATCCGGGCCAGGCACGGCGTCGCGGCGCTCCGGAAAGTGCTTGTACACGATATCCGCGACCTGTCTGTTGTCAAATCTGCCGCCAACGACAAACAAGCGCTTGCCGCCGGCCTCGGGACGCTCGAGCGCGCGAACGTGCGCGGCCGCCACATCGCGCACGTCGATCCACAGCACCATGGTGCCCGTCTCGGGCAGCTGCGTCTTCCACTTTCCCCGCAGCAGCTCGACGACGCGCTCATTCGACGTGTTGATGGCGTCTGCGCTCTGAATGTGGTGCGCGACGGGCCCAAAGACGAGCGGCGGGTTGACCGTCACCAGGTCGAAGCGCGGCTTCTCCTTTTCGACAAAGTCCCACGCCGCGCGCTCGGCGAGCGTCTTGGACACGCGGTAGCCGGCCATTTTGTTCTCGGCGGCGTCTTGCGCCGTGTTTGGGTTCCACGACGCCTCGGTGTACAGGGTGTCGTGGTCCCAGGCCTTGGCGGCGTCGAGGATGGCGGCAAAGGACGAGGTGACGACGACGCGGCGCACGCGGGGCGCGTGGGCGGCGATGCCGCGCAGGATGCCGACGGTGCCGTTGACGGCAGGGTCGATGAGCTCGGTCTGGGCGTCGGTGAAGTTGTAGTGGAAGGGGGAGGCAGTGTGCAGGACAGAGGTGAGGCGCGCGCCGTGCGCGGCGAGGACGGGGTCAAAGGCGGTAGGGTCGGCAATGTCGCCGACGGGGACGACGAGAAGGTGGTCGGAGGAGGACTGTGAGGGGTAGGCAGCGGTGATGGCGTCGGCTTTGGCTTGGTTGCGCACGGTGGTGATGACGGTGTGGCCGGCGGCGAGGAGGGACTCGAGGATGTGGGCGGCGATGAAGCCGGAGCCGCCTGGATGTTTGAAGAATGAATGTCAGAATAGGGTTTCTTGTTGGAAGAGCTCCGGGAGGTGGGAGAGTCTTGCATAGTGTGAAGCTATTGCGGGAGGTTCGGCTTACCAGTCAGTAGAATCGTTTCAGCTGCCATTGTCAAGGTGTTGTGGACTGAAGTCGTCTGACAATGATGCGAGTTGGGAAATGATGGATAGAATTGCGTCGTTTATAAAACAGACATGAACCAGTTTAAAAATACAGACAACTAGTCCCCGCCATCCGAAGCTCTTCCCTCCCCTCTCTACCTCTCACTCTTCCCCGTCGTGGTGTGCTATCGCCGCTGGCTGCTCCCCGCTCCCCCACACCAACAACGGAGGTAAGAGGAAAGGATAACGACTGACGTCAATCAAGAGCTCCATCACGTTACAATCTTTCATAGTTTGGGGACGCTAGTCCCCTGCTAAGCTTAGCCCGGGGGGTAAGCTTGGCTTGCGACGGAAGCCCAAGTTTACAGGCCGTGGGTTTCTGCGCCGTGCATGTATCTGCATGCAAAAGAGAGAGAGAGAGAGGCATGCGTTTTAGCCGTGGCGACCTGCATGAGTTACAAGTTGTTGGTCGATGCCTATAATAACGAGTGGTTGACATGCCAACTCACGACGAGGAGCGCAGACAACCAGAGAAGGGAGGGCGGTTCAGCGAAACCACTTTGTTAGGGACTTTGACGTAAAAACGCAGTCCAAAAAGAAAGAGGAGCAAGAAGATTATGTTCGACTCTGCTGTGCCCTCACAGGATCACAAGTTCTTGCCCAGCCATAGTAGGACTTTTTCAAATCGGGCATCGCCTAGTCTGCCTGCCGTCCGGCCGTCGACGTGTAATCAATCCATCGCGGCCGGACTCACACAAGCCCGCCGCAGTTTTCGGCGATAAAAAAACATGCTGCCTGCCTGAAAACTCATCAAAGTGACTCACTCAGATGACTCTTCAATCCGTTTCGCAGAACAAAAAAAAAATAATCAGTCATTTAATGTGAAAGTGTTTGTGAGAAGTTGCCGAGTTTGCCGAGGTTTCCGGCTTGAACAACCAGTGGATGCGACGGGCAGTACAAAGGTTGGAAGAAAAATAATGAGGCAATCCCAATAATGACTGACGTACACTCATAGGACAAGTTTGCGAAGGAAAGAAAAAAACGATAGATTAGCGATCTGCCGGGCTTGTTCCCCGTTGAGGATCCAGTCTGCTCGCCAGGAACCGGAAACTCGGAAGCGGAAAACGCTGAGGGCCGGCTGATGCGGCATCGCTGAGATCAGTGGCGAGAGCTGCCGCTCAAAGTGCTTTGCTATGTTCTGCTATGCAATCTCATGCAATCTCACCCACGAAATGGAGTACCCGGCAACGGCCGTCTTAAATCATCTCCTCAGCCGCTTCAACTACACCCCACGCAGTTGATGTGCATTCCGCTTCTAGTCCCCAGCACCTTTCACGATGCGCAAGCGGCATAGTGAACAAAAATGAAAATGTATTGCTATCCTGTTGGATGCGGTTATGCTGATATCTTTTTGCTGATTTTGGTTGTCACGCAATCGGTAATGTACAAAAGCCTTCTCGTAGCCCTAGTTGCTGCACAATGCTTCAACTCGCAGCCCGTCTAAATGATTCGAATGTGATGCTTCTTCCTTTCCAATAACAAACGGAATCCTTTGCCCCTCTCGGCTCTGTCGCGTGCAGCTTCACACTCCTTTCAATCTCTTGATACACGCCACAAGGGGATACAAACTCAAGAGGTCAAACAAGAAACACCAACGCCCCCCCGGTGCTTATCAGTCTGCAGCAGCCGGAGGAGCCGGTGATTCAGATTCGGGTTGAGACACATCGCCCAGCCCAGGAGGGGTGCTTGGCTCGGTTGGAACGGGTATCACCATGGGCCCGCGGGCAAGCACTGGCTTACCGGGCAGAGGCTCACCACGAATGACCAGCTCCACCTCTTCCTTGTCCAGCGTCTCGTACTTGACCAGCGCTTGGGCTAAAAGATCCAGCTCTTTGCGCTTGTCCGTCAAAAGCTTCCGTACATCTTCGTACGACTTCTTCAAACTCTTCTGCACCTCCCCCTCGATCATGGCTCTGGTTTCCGAACTTAGATTCTCGTAGCGGCGTCCGTACTCCATGGGGCCGAGGGTATCCGACATGCCAAACTGCGCGACCATCATGAAACCCAAATCTGTAGCGCGGGCCAAGTCCTAGCAGTCTCCGTTAGTATTCAGCCCTTGCAATTTACAGCGTGGTAAAACTCACGTTAGAAACTCCCGAGGTGACCTTGTCATCACCAAAGCGCATCTCTTCAGCCATCTTGCCACCGAGAAGCATGCGAATGTGGGCAGTGTACTCGGCGGCCGTGGTAGAGTACTTGTCCATGGTCGGGACATGCGCGGTGTGGCCCAGCGTTCCACCCTTGGGTAGAATCGTCACCTTGTACAGCTTGGTGTCGCTGTCCTTTTCGAATAGTTGCACAATAGCGTGACCAGCCTCGTGATAGGCAGTCATTTCCTTTTCCTTTTCCGAAATGACCATCGACTTCTTATCAGCACCCATACTTACACGATCGAAAGCCCACTCGAGATCGGCTCTGGAGATGATGCTGGCTTTGGCGCGACTGGCATGAAGCGCGGCAAAGTTGAGCATGTTCTCCAGCTCGGCACCAGAGCGGCCCGGAGAGCGAGCAGCAACTGCCTTGAGATCGACATCTGGCGACAGCTTCACTTTTTTCGCGTGGTGCTCCAAAATGGCAATACGCCCGCGGACGTCGGGAAGGCCAACCTCAATGTGACGATCGAATCGACCTGGTCGGGTCAGCGCTTTGTCGAGAAGCTTGGGCAAGTTGGTAGCGGCCATGATGATAATCTTGGTATCTTGATCGAATCCATCCAATTCAGTAAGGAGCTGGTTCAGAGTCTGCTTGGAGTGGGCCTGGTCGCGAGGATTACGCTTTCCGCCAATCGCATCCAGCTCATCAATGAAGACAATAGCAGGAGACTTGGACTTGGCGGCGGAAAAGAGCTCGCGAACGCGTTTAGCACCGACACCGACGTAGACTTCGTCAAACTCGGATCCAGACATGTAAAAGAATGGCACACCAGCTTCGCCGGCCACAGCTCTGGCGAGAAGGGTCTTGCCAGTACCGGGCGGGCCGACAAGAAGAACGCCCTTGGGAAGTTTGGCACCGAGATCGGAGAACTTTTCAGGGTTCTTGAGAAACTCGACAACCTCCTGCAATTCTTCCTTGGCCTCTTCGCACCCGTGAACATCTGTGAATCGAGTGGTTTGGTTTTCGGCCTTGACCTCGGAGTCAATCTTGCCACCAGCGCGGCGGAAGGAGCTGAGTTGCTCAATGACAACAGTGACGGCGACAAACGAGAGGTAGGTAACAAGAGCAAAGGTCAAAACGAAGCGAACCCAGCGAAAGATGAACATGCGCGTTCTCTCTTGCACCACGACGTGAATTGGTTCACCTTTGCCACCAGCAGTAGCGCTGCCGAGACCACCATGACCAGCAGCAGCGTTGGCAATGGCAGCCTCGGAGTCGTATCCAAGACGTCCAAGGGTCACACCCGACGCAGCGCCAGTAGCAGTGTTGGTACCAGCGTTCAAAGCCGCTAGCGCCTTTCTGAAAGCGTCATCCGTCGCGGCATTGGTGCCGAACCGGCCGGACTGGTAGCGCTCGACGAGGATGCCAGGCATATTGGCGCGCAGCAAAAGTTGGTAGAATACATTTTGCGCATTAGCGTTACCAGGGTTCCTGTTGGCGGACTCTTCGGCGGTGGCGAGCTGGTTCCTGGTGATGCCGTTTGATGAGGTGCCAAAGAGGCGACCAAGGGCGGGCGAGTTCAATCGAGGTCGGAGGTTGAGGGCGGTCGAGAGGGCAGCGTATTGTCGATAGGCGAATGGTGCGAGCGATAGTCTGGACTGAGGCTGCCCTAATGCGCGTTGCGCCTGAAAAGGCGCAGAGAAGCGCAGCGATGCAGCTGGCTGAGCGGCGGCACGCAGTCCCAGTCGGGAGAGCGGCGCCACGGCTCGGAGATGAGCCATGGCTGCGATAACGCGAGTGCGGTAGAGAGGGGAATCTTGCTATGTATATCCGTATAATGGTCGCTCGGCCTTGGAATTGGCTGTTGGCTCGGAGGCAGTTGGATCGGCGTTGGATCGAGGTAACCTCCGACGCTCGTGATCAATGACCCCTGCCCTGGGTGTGCCGTTTGGCGCGGGTCAGATAGGCCGAGGATTTGAAAATTATTGTATCGAGAGCAACTATCTCGCTTCACGCATCGTAGAAAACTCTGGCAGCCCAGCTGGGAAGATGCGGTGTAGCTGGCCTGATGCGACGACAACTTTGGATGGATATTTGCCCCAACATGTTCCGAAAGGCCATGACAACGTTCATTGACGAACGTGCTTAGTCATGCACCGCGTTCAGCCCATTCGCTGGTACGGGTGCGCCACCAAATCACCTGACGGAAGCAGCTAGAAATAGCAACGACTTATTAATTCGGCTGCTGGGGGTCATGATGCCAAATCGCTGGGAGCCGGCGGTTTGAGCCAGGGCAGTCCTATCACCATCGATAATGCATCAAGTAGCGATGCCAGATCAGATTCGTGGAAATCTCATCTGGAAGCGATCTCGCCAATGGCAGTCCATCATGCACACATCATGCCATTGGTGGGAACGGTGGCACAAGAGACCACTTGCGCTCATGTCCAAACCTCATTTCAACTCCTCTGCAATCACCCCTTCGGCAGTCAGTCATTTCTGCCTGACCGTTGCCTACCTATATTTTATGCCCATTATGCCCATCCTGCTCCTGCGTCGCGCCAACCGTCATCTTGGGCGCAGAAAAATGGTCCCAATTTTCGGCAATCAGGAATAGATGCGACCCAATCCTCCGCAAGCGTGCCGCCTCTTCTCCTCGTAACACTGTACCCATTTCATTATCCCGTACAAAGCAGGCGAGTTACTTCCGGGGTCGGCCGCAGACCAGGTGAGACAAGAAAAGAAGAATTTGAGCACCACGTCCGAAAGTGTGGAAACACAAAGAAGGAAAAAATCTCGGGTGCCGTAATTCCACCCGCGAGATTTGTTTCCGAACCGGCAAAAAATTCATGTCTCACATAAGGGGGGTGAGTGCAGGCACAGCCGTGCAGGCTCGGTACTACTCCATACAAGGCACAGCTAAATGGCCCGGCTTCCTCTTAACTTATAATGGGCGGGGAAAAAGGCGCGCATGTAATGTTTGTGATGTGTCAGAATGAATACAAGTGCAGGCTAACAATGAAAGAAGC
>NW_007930845.1:829436-840926 GCF_000280675.1 Beauveria bassiana ARSEF 2860
GGAACAAGCCGTGAGGTCGCCATCTTGGAGCACATGTTCCTCTGAACAAAGAAAATAAGAAGCGAACGTGGCAAAAGCAATAGGATTCTCTGCTCCAAAGCAAGTAAAAAAAGAAACAAGAACGGCAAATTGAGTCAAAGTGAGCATGAGTGAGCATTGTTATAACAAAGTACCAAATGGATATTGATTAAAACTGAAAATAATGATAATGCTCCTTGTAGATTCCACGATCCCAACCAGACTCCCAAGAACACAAGTATTAGTAGATAAATAAAAGACAAATGTACAGCCATGTACTCAACCTCCTAACCGTGGGGCACTGCGTCGTGGTGCTGTAAAACCCGTTCCCAAATTTTGGTATCTCTTCCAACCACATTAATGTGCGTTCGTATCGTTCGTAATGATATATCCGACCCAATCCATATACATTATTAATAAAGAGCTCTATTGTATTGTTGTACAAGAGCGATCTTAGTCCAAAGACCACTCGAGGTTCCAAAAGATGTGTTTTTAGATGGCTGCGATGCGACTGCTGGGCAGCTGCATCGAAGGGTCATCAAACTCCATCTTGGGACCGGCGTAGAGGTCGTAGATGCCAGATCCGTAGGCGGGCAGCTGGCCGATGGTGGCGACCTCGACCGGGGCCTGGTACTGGTACCACTGCTCCGACTCGGCCTGAGGAGAGGGGTAGTGGCCGGCGGCGGCTTGGGCCTGCTGGGGCATCTGCTGCGTGTACTGGATCATGGGCTGCTGCTCGACGGCGGCGGCGTTGTGCATGGCGTACGAGTTTTCTTGCGAGCCGTGGTGGGCGTACAGACCATCGCGAATGTTGGGGCTCTGGCCGGCGACGGGAGAAAAGGCAGGGCTGCTAGTGATGGGAGTCGTCATGCCCTGGGTGGTGTAGGCCATCTCGACAACGTTGCTCGGGCGCTCGCTCTGACCGCGGGGAACCTGAAAGGTAGGGTGGATGTTGGTGTTCATGGTAGCGACGCCCGGGTTGCCCTGCTCGACCACGTAAAAGGGATGCTGGATGGATTGGCTGCGCTGGAGCATAACGGGATGATGCTGGACAGAGTACTCGGCGACGTTTTGCATGTTGTACTGGTGCATCTGCTGGTTGAAGTCGGGGAACGAGGCAGCGCGGTGCATAACGTGGGTGCCCTGGGGCATGGACTGGCCGGGCACAATGGCAGCGACGGGCCAGGACATGGTAGACTGGGTAGGAGTGGGAGGGGCTTCACCCATGTCGGAGTCGGAGGAGCAGTCGTCCATGACCTCGTGGGGGTGCAGGCCGCGCTGGTGAGAGCGGCGCTGGTGCTTGACCATGGTGGTCTTGCGGCAGAAGCTCTTGATGCAGCCGTCGTGGGCGCATTTGTAGGGGCGCTTGCCGGTGTGGATGCGGCGATGGCGGGCAAGAGAGGAGGACTGGAGAGGGTGTTAGCGAGAGGTTGCGGATGTAGGATTGGGCGTGTATCGTACGTCAGAGAAGCGCTTGCCGCAGCCCATGTGTTGGCACTGATGAGGCTTCTCGCCGGTGTGAGTTCGGATGTGAACAGTCAGGGCGCTGCGCTGGATAAAGCTCTTGCCACAACCGGGAATAGAGCAAGAGTAAGGACGCTCGTTGGTGTGGATTCTGTAGTGGCGCTGAAGATCCGACTTGCGGTTGAAGCTCTGTTGCGACCCGAGTGGTCAGCAATGATGAGGTGAAACGTCGGCATGATTGAGAAGCTTACCTTGTTGCACGAGTCCCAGTCACACTGGAACGGGCGAGTGGCAGGCTCATATTCGACAAGCTCTAGGAGTTCCATTGTGGGTGATGATGAAGAGGATGAGGATGAGGATGAGGATGAGACAGATGATGAATGGAAGTAGGGGTGTGACAAGAGGAGGAAGGGAGGAAGTGTCGTAGATATATATGTATAATATATAAGATGAAGAGAAGGTAGTTCCTCAAAGTGATGACCAGGTCTCAGAGAGAGAGGCGCGGTGGTGAATATATGTTGAAAAGGCAAAGGCAGCCGGGGTATGCAAGGTGTGGATCTGGCTCTGAATCAAGTGGGCTGTGACCGGGGGAAGAAGGACAGGTACTGACAAACCCTGGCTTGGGAGTGTGGTACAGAGCGAGCGAGGGTATGTTTATGGTCGGTCGGCTTGAGCTTGGGATACAGGGCCAAGAAAGTGGGTGCCAAACTTGATGGGAGGTGCTCGAGCGTCGGCAAGCAAGTATGATGGACAGGGCGTGTGTCTGTGAAGAAACGGTTTGATAAAAGTCGAAGGCGAAGTTGCAATTTCTGATTAGAAAAACATTCAATAGCAGGCCAATTGGGGTTAGAAGAGTGAAAGAAGAAGTCGAGGCTGTTGTAGAAGTTTGCAGAGCGAGACAATTGCAGGTAACGAGGGAGATTTGTCTTGCAATATCGTGAAACGAAGAAGCAAGCCTTTGTCTGATGTAGAAGTGATGTAGATGAGATTCGTGATGCCTTGATGATGTGAAGAGGCAACAAGTAATTCAATGAAGAAGATGTGATTGATGAGAAACAAGGAGGATTGTGTCGAGAGGAAGCGAGGCTATATAGATGAAGGTAGGACCAGAGGGACGGGTCGAGAGAGAGGCAAAAGAAGCAACACGGGCTTGGGAAGGGAAATGTGGAGATGGAGTCGAGGCCAGAAAGAGAAGATTGGGAGGTCCAGCTAAAGTAAAAGCAAAAAAGAATAAATAAATAAATAAATAAAAAAGAAAAAGGAAAGGAGCCAGCGAGGCCCAGGACCAAGAGACCAAGACAGCGGGCAGGACAGACCGGGAGCCCGCAAAAAGGCACCAGCACAGAGATGGAGCCACCGATACAGAACGTCGTTCAGAGATGGACTAGTTTAGTGTCCAAGGGGAGAGCTACCGGGGAGTGGGCGAAAGGATGGAGGGGGGGGGGCGTGGTTGAGGAAGATGAGGGGGGGTCTACGGTGAGAGACTCAAGGGCCATTGTGTGCAGGTGAGTTGAGAGAATGATTGTATGGGGATAGAACCAGAACAAGGCAAGAACTGGTAAAAAAAAAAAAAAGAAAAAAAAGGCAACTCGGCAAGGATACTGGAAGTTTGGAACGGCGGAGGGGAAACAGCAGTAGATTTGGGCGGACGAGATGGAAACGAGGTAGCGAGGCTCACGAGAAGTGGTGTAAGTTGGCGACAAGTCATGCACAGTGCAGCGTAGCGGGTTTGGGGCGGCCTGGGTGGGCCAAGTACAGTGCTGCTTGTGTGAGCCTCGGAAGAGGGGAGAGTGGGAGAAGGGAGAGAGAGAGAGGGGAAGAAGAAGGGAGGGGTGTAAGCTAGTGAGTGGTGTGTGTAGCGGGCAATTTTGACTTTACTTGACTGATTTAATAAATATTCTACGGATTAGCGTGCATGGAAATCAGGAAATAAAATACTGTTGCTCCGTAGATAAAATGGCGTGGCGGGGAGGACGCCTGGATGGGGAGGACGCCTAGATGGTGGAGGAGGAAAAGGACAAGGAGATGCCTGTACGCTGTGGTGTGATTGTGGAGGGACACAAAGAGCAGCCAGACACTGTACCAAAAAGAGGAGAAGACCGGGGGACCTGGCTTCGCCTGGAGAGAGGGAGAGAGCTCTTGCTATTTTTTTTTTTTGTGCTCTTTTCTTTTTATTTTATTGCTGCAGGGGCACATCACTTGCACTTCAAGCAGCCACCCCTTGTATGCTGTATCCCCCCTCCCCCTGTAAATGCGGTGCAGGTGGCACTGTAGGAAAAAAGCCCGCTGTGAAGCTCCGGTGCCGTGCCGACTTTTTGGGGCTTGGGGGGGGGGGATTGGGGGGGGGGGGGGATTGGGGCTTGCAGGTTTAGCCCCAGCCCAAGGTTCAACGCTTGGCTTGCAGTTGAAAAGAAACGCCCGCCAAAAGGCAACGCAAGAAAAGAAATTAATGTGAAGGAAAAAAGTAAAGAAAGAAAGAGATTAATGCTCGTATCTTTGTTTAGCTGAATAACCTCGAGTAGCTGGTTCATAAGATTAAAAGCAACGTAGTTATCGCGCTACTCTGCTCACTCAAAAATTACCAATACAAGTTGCAATCGCATAGTCTGAGTGAGGAGTGAGGTGCTGGCCTGACTGCGCAGCCAGCACGTTCTCATCAAACGCGCCACACTCATCCGCCGATGCCGCTCTCTCTCTCTCTCATCCACTGCAGCAGCTCTCACTCATTGCCCACATCCCATTCTCTCTTTCAATTAGACCTCTCATAAAGTTCGTCCATTTTCCATATTCAAAGGACATTCATCTCCGCGTCCACAGTCATGATCCAATTCCCTTATCATAGTTCATCTAGTCTTTCAATACCTATTTCCACCTATTTCCTCTGATAATAATTACATGTTTTTGGGTCCACCTTTACCCTCATCCTTCACAAGCTTTTTGCGTTTGCACCATCTTTCCCCCCCGCCCAGAGGTCCTTTTTAATTTTTTGCCACCAGGTGGGCGCTCGTCCTCGTCCTCCTGCGATTTCCTGCTGCCAACAAAAGTTATAGTTACGGTCTGTATCTCACCGCGTACCTCTTTCCTTTTCCTTTTCTAGCAAGGTCGCATCCATATTCTCGTCCACCCCAAACACATTGACTCAATCTGGCAACTAGGGCGACCCCGCCGATGCGGCACACCATGGTCACCACCCTCATCAACTTGCCTGCGGCTTTCGCGGGGGGCCTGGCTGGTTTCTTGTGCCTCGCTCGAGTCATCACATCGACAAACAAACCATCAACAACGTGGTCGACACCCTCGTTCCATCCACCCCACTGGGTTGACGGTTTTCTCTTTCTCATTTAATTTGTTTTAGTCTGGTCGTTTCATTACTTCTTTCGTCCTCTCCTCCCCTCGCTAGCGATCAGAACCCTGCGCTAACGTGGTCCTCTGCCTTTGGGATCGGACTTTGCATGGACCTTCAGACTGAACCTGCGACACTTGAATGATCCAAACTGATGCCGTCATATTCGCTTCTTGGCCGCCATACCTCATCGAGTCTTGGTCTCTCTCGAACTAGGTCCATCTCTTCACCCTGCAAGCGCACTGTTGTTTGGGCAGGGTCACATCGCCATCGGCCTGCTATCCTGCTATCGTTGTGCGTTTCCTTCCCTTCGCGGCCCTCGCACCCGGCATTGGTCGGCCGTTTCTTCATCTAGCTTCCATTACCACCCTCCCGATATCTCGTATGGCGCAGTATCAACTAGTTCGCCCGTTGTGTGTTGGCACCATGCCGATACCCTTGAAGCTGCCGTGCGGCCACGCACCCACGAGCCACATGGTAGGTAGTTGACACCATCCTAGCGTGCCTTGTAGCTTTGGCGCCAGAAAACGTTCGGCTAGATCTGTCACATTCCTTTCCCATGCCTTGCTCACATGTGGTTATCAGTCTGGAAACTCCATCTAGCCTAGCGAGAACCCTCTTTCCGTTTAGTTGCTGGTCTCGGGCGTCTGCCTTATCTGGTTGATGGTTATCGGTCGCTATTCACAGAGGGGGAATCCGAGCAATGATAGAAACTACTTTGACAGCTTGCCAGGGCCACATAAATCGGCCATGCACAAGAGATGTCGTGGGGCGCGCGCTTGCCTTTCAGGGCTCCTCTATCTAACTAGTCAAGTCTCTCAATCCAGCCGTCAATCTCCCGGCCCGAGGCCCGCGATGGCCGGTAGCCCATATAGCCAGAAGCACGCTCCGAGACCTTTTCTTGTACTATCAGCAAAACAATCGCAAGTCGCTGCTCTAGCGATCACCCACAACTAGCCTCGTTCAGGTCAACATCTGGGATCGGTAAGCTCGGTAAGCTGTGATGGTTGCGAAGGCCGCCCTTTTCCACCGGCCCTCCCAAATCTGCATGATGGCCGTTGCTGCCACCAGGGCATGTGACAACGCGACAATGCATGTGCGGTGCTAGCGGGATCAAACATATCGTATCGGTAATTTCAGATATCGGCTTCTAAAGTGCCCAAACAGGCAAAGGTCATACTCGGCATTATCCATTATCGCCCTTCCTGCCAAAAGCGTATGGGGACTCGAGTCAGAGAACGAAATGACAAGGATACTTTCCCCCCGGGCAACTGGTACGATAATGACGGCTGCTTCCTGATGTACATCGTTGCACTCTTCTTCCCTCGTCCTTGCGCTGCAACCACCGTGTCCGTGTTGCCTCACCGCACATGAAACTAAAAGGGCCAAAGTTTCGGATTTGCAACCGTGGCGTAAAAAGGTCCTCCCAAACAGGAATGCCCCCTCTTCAACTGTCACCAGCCAAGGTCGCTTCCTTTGGACTAGCGTTGTGCTACGAGGCGTAGTAAAAGGTGGCGTTTGCTGGGAAAAAAGTATACCGGCCAAGTCCGTCTGATGGAAGAACAAAGGCATTATGGAACGATGGGCTAATGAAGAAAGCTAGAACTCAAGGAAAAAAAAAACTTTGTAGAGCGCGCTCTCTGTGCGAGGTGTCATCTGTCAATCCTCAGGCGCACCCGCCGTCTGTATTTACAACCTGTTCCTCCATTGCCCCAACTAACAGCCTCTGATCTAGCCTCCCACAGACGGTGTCAACATTGGCAAGACGAAAAGTACAAAAATGCACTTTATATTATATATATATATATATATATATTTTAGCTATCTGTCATTGAAAATCAAGTGTCTAAATTGCCATGCCATTGCCATTGCCATGGACAAGCTGGTAACAGTTGAGCTAATCGTCTTGCAGTCCGGCACTCCGACGTCTTGTCGGAGCTAATGGAAAAGCCAAAACTAATCCCAAGATTATATGGCACCAACAACCGTTTTTTTTAGCAGTCTCCATTCCCCTGACACTATGGTCCTTTTTTTTTTTTTCTCTCTGCAAGCTTTCATTGCATAAAGCGAGATATACGAGTTGGCAAAGTCTTTCTTCCTCCATAGACCCCTACCCATTTGCCCATGATGGGATGCAAATCAATGGGTCTTGGCGACCACTTTGCGATGTGGAGATGTGCCTTTTTCAGCAGCCCTCTCTGCGTTACACGTTTATGCACTGTGCTCTTCTTCTGCCCCTCTCCCCTGGCCAGGCTTTTTGCAGCCGAGGAGCTCGCCCAATGGCGTGTCTTTTTTCTTCTCGATCGGGTGGGAATTGCGAGACTAGCATACAAATTGGGCCCTTGCCAGCACCACTCGCGAAAAACTCAAAATGAAAGTAAAAAAAAAAAGCCTTCGGAGCATGGCGAACGTGTTTTCCGTCTTGTTGGGAGAATTGCGGCTAGACTGCTAATTGGACCAAAGTTACAAGCTGACGGCCCATCTTACGAACTCTAGATGACAAGTTGAGGCCGATGTAAAATTGTAATTAGATGTTCATGCAGACTGGCAATTACATAAAAAGTTTCCAATGTTTATGTTTATTTTTAGCAAAGATGCTGCAATGATCAGCGGCCTGTTGATGGCCTCCGTGTTGGCCGTGGGATTTTTCCCGGCACCGGACCGACCGGGTCGGCGAACCCCATCCCACGTAACAGGAGCGCGCTCTTATTGGGAGAGAGAGGCTGCTAGCAAAGTTACCGAGGCTGATAAAGCCCCCCGCCAACTCCAGTGTACGGTTAAACAACGGACTTGAAAGGTCACGCGGCGCAGCAAGTAGTTGTGACTGGCTGCCTATTACACGGCCCGAATGAAGTGTGCGCGGAAAGGACGGAATTGTCACCGGCGTGGCTTCGAGTCGGCTCGGTTGGCCATTATCGTGTTCCTGAATTCAGCAAAGTTTATGGTTTGAGCTCTTGCCTCGATCTTTTAGGATTAAAGTGGTTATCTCCAGAATTCGCCCGGTGGAGGCTGCGTCTCTTGGCGCAGTACAGTTTTCATTTTGACCAATCTTGGCTTGCTTGCATGAGTGTGGCCAAGTTATCCCGTATCCGTACGTAAAAGAAAGTGCCTTGAAAATGTTGACCCAAGTCGCGATTGATAGTGTGACTATGTAGCCTGTTTCGTTTTTTGCAGGAATATGGGTTCAGGTTCTTAGGGGTGGTTTGTGCGGTGTGTTGGCGGCTCCATTTCTTCAACCATGAACCCGATCAATAATGTATCGGAGAGGAGCCTGAAAATCTTTCCGGCGATCTTGGTAGGCCAAAACTGGTTCATCGCCATTCTGGGCTGATTTTCTGGTTGCCCCTCCACACAACCCCCCCTTCCTTTGCCTCTTTGCGATACTTAGTAACTGATCCGTAGAAACTAGGTAGAATGGCCGTGCGAGCCAGAACCAGGGGGCGGGACATTTCTTTTTTTTTTAACGGTGGGCTAATAATAACGAGAAACGATGCAGACACACCTTTGAGCGACGTCGAAATTTAATTATTAGTGGAAATCTTTCCACAGATGGCTGAGGTCTGTTCGCGTCATGCCCCTGGCTCAGCCTCGTGGCAGCGATGGAACCGGCTCGCCGAGTAAAGTTCAGGCTACGGGCAAACAAGGCCCTCTTTCGGCCATGGCCCAGGGCTCTCATGTCAGTCGCTGACTCGACCTCATTCTTAGCAAGGCAAGTGGGGGATTGGGCTTTGCACACGCCGCTTCCCGCCTTCAGATTTTGGTCAACCTGTAACACGCGCACGGCTCCTCCATCGCGACAATCTCGCCAGTCATCTCATTTTTTCGCATATTCGCCATCGGCCTTTCAACCATGGATACACCACACTTTAAACTCTGTTTTAAAAAAAGAATACAGTAAATGGACCAGACAACGCAGTTGAAAGCAAGCCACATCCAGACGTATGTAGTAGGTAGGCTGGGCAAGGTTTCGAAACGTCCCTTACAGGAGCCGCGCGACGCATTGTTCTAGAGCGTCTTATCATTTGGCTTACACGAGGTCGACAGTCTAGAATGTCGGGAATCATGGTCATCATTGCCACGGCTTTCAAAGCAATGAATTCATGATTGATGTACTTTGCATGTACGCGACTCAAGAATCCAGAGTACTTTGATATCAATTGAGTTCTCTGTGCTGATATTGTTTTTGCGTTTAATAACCGCCTGAATCAGCTGGCGGTGACATCCCAAGCTGCTGGGATGCCCCATGTTTCCCTTTGCCAGAAACATTCCCCCCGTGCCGTGCCTAATTGCCATTGTGCTTAGTTACGCTTGTCACTGCTTGTCCGCTTGTGGCATAAAATGGGGGCGGCCCTGCGACGCTAGTATCTATCAAGGCAGCGACGACAACCTTTGCGGGCAAGCCGAACACTTATCCGTAGATTTTTAATGACGATAAAAAAACGTCACCACCTTAGCAAAACTCTCTTTCTCCTTTTAGCTGGCGGCTGACATATTTCGCTTCAGGTGGTTATTGAACGCCGCCAAAAGCCGCCTGCTCTGCGGATGCAACTCCATCCTCCCCCGCCAGGAACAAAGCGACTCCGCCCCATGGCCTGGTGGTTACTGGCACCAAGGAAATTTGCTTGGCGGTGGCATGAAGAAAATTGGCCTTGGAGCTGAACTTTGCTGGCGATCTACCGTCTTGTAAAGTACACGAAGAAAAATTCACTTTCAGCGCGTTGCATGAACTACACACAATTGCCCATTTAAGCCGTAAAACTCTGTATGCTGGGGCCCACGTGTTCTAGCCGTTGGCGCAGGCACGGAGACGGCGAAGCGAAAAGAGAAGAAGAAAAAAAAACTTGGTGATGAGAAAAAGGAGGCGCGCGTGGGACCAAAGTTGTTAGTGACGACACCACGATTGGGCAAGGCTTTACTCCATTCTCGTACTGAGAATCTGCGGGCGTGACTCGTGACAGCTGCTGCTCGATTTGGAGAGAGAGAGAGAGGGGAAAACTCCCATGACCCCTCCCCCCCAGCACCGGCAGATGGCGAACCACGGCGCGCCCTTGAACGGGCTGGCCCTTATTAGTCATTACTTTGAGCTTGGTGGTCGGGAAGTGCGCGGAACAGGCAATAGTGCCAGCCACGTCTGTGTTCAAGAGGTACTGACAGCGGCAAGCCATGGGGAGCTGGGGGGCGGTGCGGGCAGAAGGCCAGGACCAGGACCAGGCTCTTGAATCAGAACCGTTGCGAGGGCTTGGGGGAGGGGGGGAAGTGCAGCAAGGGAGAGGGGATTCAGAGGGTGAGAGGCAAGCGCATTGTGTCTCAGGCGGCGGGCTGCGAGCAAAGCAATGCCGGCAGCACGAGTTCCCCACGTCATGCGGGCTCGCTGCAGGTATATTAGTATGAGCAAAGACGGCATATTACTACAGGTGGAATTTGACAACTCGGAAAAGCGAGGTCAATCATATGACGATCATGAGTATATTAACTGCGTCATATGGGAAGGGAAAGGGCGTCCCCTTTGGGCTCTAAACCGCGCCCTGGTAGATGACCAGGGGGGGCGGGCGGCGAAAGAGCTTTGCGATCCAGGTGGTGGCCGATCGTCACTGTCCAGGGCCGTATGGGTATAATTGAGGAAACAAGGGCCCGAGCAAAGCTATGCTGCGCAGTGCGACGTGGGTGGTGATAAGGCAGAGGCTGCTATATGTGTCAAGTCTTCTTCATGGGTGGGTGGTTGCTATCGCAGGCATTCAATGTACAAGCCACACAGGGGCCTGAAGGCTGAGGATGAGAAAAAAAAATAGTTCCCAGTTCTTATAATGGCTAAAGTGTTATCGCAGGCGTTCTACTAGCCACAACTGGGGCCCTGTTGATGAGAAATAGTTACCAGTCAGTATTGGCGTGCAGCCAAGGTCCAATTTTGCTGTCTCTGCTAGTACGAAACAATCACTAAGAGCATCCTAATTGAGAAATCAACGGGCAACCAGTGGGGTCATTATTCCTGTCCCTGCTCAGCCCAGTGGGAGGTCTCCGCGGGGTTTTTTTCTTTTTCTTTTTTTAAAGAAGAGCATAAACGAGCTCGGGCCAAGGGCTTGCGGTTCGATCTGAATAAATGCAGTTCCTGGCTGGGAACTCGGGCCCAAGCTTTATTATATATCTGACATGTTAAACGAGCACAACATCAATCTCAAAAGCTACCACGATTGAATATAGTTGAATTGCACCGCCAGGTACCAAACAGTACAGCCAAGCAGAGGAGATGACGTTTTGGCGCAAAAATAGCATCATTGCTCTCCGCAAATACAATAATAGTCAATGCAGGTGGGCTCCAAAATTGGCCGAGGTGAATTCGGTCATTTTCGACAGCCTGCTTGATAGCCTTTGGAGAAACAAGTTTTTCTCTCTGCTGTCAAATTTTTGTGTGTACCTAACTATCCCGCAGTTGTCTGCCCTACCGATAACGCGATGCTAGCGCATTCCCACAACTGCGCACATCTCTGCTGTGTGTGTGTGTGTGTGTGTTAAAAAAAGAATGGCAACCTGAAACCGAGCCGCAAGAGGGGTTCAGCTTGTTTCGAAATAGTTGGGAAAAAGGGATTAATAAGATGAAAAAAATGGGATGATGACAAAGTTTCCACTCCGCCTGCCAGCCTGCTTGCCCGCCTGTCTGCCCGCCACAG
>NW_007930845.1:841026-940636 GCF_000280675.1 Beauveria bassiana ARSEF 2860
AATAAAAAAAAAAAAAAAAAAAAAAAAGGCCTACCTGTCTCCTCCATCATAGTCAGTGCCCTAAAAGGCCCAATAGTTCGTCTGTCAAACTGCAGAAGATCCCCCTCCAATCTGCTTTTGCATGAATGTTTGAGGTTCTTTTTTTAGTAGCAACTGGAGCCGCATGGCATCAGAAATCGGCCAACGGCTGGCTGAATGATTAGACGCAATGAAAACAAAAGATTTGTTGCTAAAAAATAAATAAAAATAAAAAATAGAAAAACAAATGACCGTTATACTCTGGGCTTGCATGCCTGGCTGCGAAAAACTTGTTCGCATGAATAACGCTAGAGCTCGCATGAAACAGATTGCCGAAGAGAGAAAGAGAAAGAGAAAAAAACAAGGTTTTTGCGCGCATGTGTGCAAGCAAGTACGGATACAGTAGTGACATTTGGCCGAGCTGGAGACGGGTTTTCAGCCCGGCATGGTACTATGCTACGTATATGCCGGAGATTTGAAGATCAAAAGTGAACAATGATGACAGTAGCATTTCCGGTGGTCATGATGCGCAAGTAAATGTCCGCGATGGCCTCGCCTGCGCGCCTCGAGGCATACTAGGTTTGCGCACCTGCCAACCCCGCCCTCCCTAACCGATATCTCAGGTGGGCGGAGAGGGTTTCCCTAATTGCAGAGCAGTTCAACGGGCAGGGCTGTCCTTGTAATTGAGATACTCGGTCGCTCGCTTCTCGAATTCGTCGTTGTTGCATTCAAGCAGACTAGTTTTACTGATAGCCTGCCAATAACTCCTTCTTAGCGTTGTGACTTGCAGCCCCAACTCTATGGCCGATGGGCCTCTTTCTCTCTGCTAATATCCGAAATTTGTCTTTCATCGATGATGGAACAATTTGTTTCCCTTGTCTCCGGTCCAGGGGCCGCCGTGGGTATACTCAAACTCAATTCCCTCGTGGACACCAAACAAACGACCAACGACAGCATGAATGAGGCGGAGCTGCAAAGATAGTGATTGGCGTGCTTTCTCGTGTTCCTCATAGTTGGGAAACATTACCCATCTAGCCAGTTTTTCATGCTGCACACCATATCTCCCTCTCTGTAGACTGTGGGTCGGCCATCTACCGACAGGTTGCCTGTTTAACTGGGCCTGCACATCGCGGGAACCGGGAGGTTTTGCAGTGATGGTGTCAAGGCCCCTCCCATCCATTACGCCAAAATCAGCCTCTTAACGGAGCTTATTCATGCGCCTTCCACCTTGCATTGCCAACATGGTAGATGATGATATTATGTCGTTTTTGTCAACAGTCAAAAGAATACAACACAGCGGAAAACCACCTTCTCCCATCTGGCGAGTTTGCCCTCGCAACGTCTTCTTTCGTAATAGTCTTGTCGATCCGCCGGAAAAAAAAATAAAAATAAAATAAAATAAAAACGCTTCTCAAACATTGATTCCCCATTGAAATACGCTAGCTGCAATAACCGAATACCCGCTCGTTAATTTACATGTAGATCCAGTACACGATTTGTGTGGCGCTGTCAAAATGTGGTCAAACAAGTTGCTAGCCCACAGTCAAATAAATGGATGTTGAACTTTTAGTTAATGCGGCTATTGAACAGCAAAAACTCATCATTGACTTTCTATATCCGCTCTTTCTGAGTCTTGGCAATTGCTGGCGCGACATCACATGACGCAGTTTATCCTAAACTTGCTTCGATAGCTGAACCAAACGGCCGTGGACTTTGCCACTTACCGTTTGACAAGCAATGTGGCTGATAGCCAGGCCAACACGTTGCACTGTGGCGAGTGATTTGGGTTGGGTATATCATTTCCTACCGAAGGCCGCGCCGCTGTATTTTTGCTGACCAGTGAATAGCACCAAAAGAGGCAAACCCAGGGCATCGGTACTCGCCCTAGGACGTGGACTTTGTGGTTTGCGTCACTAGGAGTGGTTGTGGCTGCGCTATACTTGATAGAGCTTTGCGGGCACCAGCAATCCATCTCCGATTTCAAAGAATCACTCTCCAATAGCATATCTCTGTAGGCTCTTGGCAAGTTCATGCTTCTCGGAGTTAATCACGGCTGATAACGGGAACCTGTGGTCTGTTCACTTGAGGCTAAACAGTTCCATCAAATCTGTAGAGGCATTACTCGCTTTCCCGGTCTGCTCCGTTGACATATATGTAGACGGCTACTTGACGGCGCCAAATCATCGGAACAATAACAGCCTTTTGAAATTGCAACTAGCAATCGCAGCGGAGTGGCCAAATAGAGTTTGCCGGGCTGCACACTAATACGCCTACTTTTAAACCCGTTCTGGTAGTAGTGTGCAGTGTGGAGAGAGCTGGGGGCGTGTAGCCTGGGTCTTGTCTGGAGTCAGGACAGGATCCAGTGTGGAAAATCCAGACTAATCGATTCGTGGTAGCTTTTTCTCTGGATAAAACAAGCCAGCAAGCAAGCCAGTATGTAGGTTGGTAGGCTACCTAGCAGACGGGAATCATGGCCATGTGGTCAACGTACAAGGAAAAACGAGCAACTAGCCGACTTTGGAAGTGTTCAACCAGGGTTCTAGGCGAAATTGCTCTCAATACTAGTACTTGTTAACTAACGAGATGAAATAGATGTCTCACTTTGTTCATTTCACGTGTGAAAGCTTATTCGCAACTGAACCTGACCTACACTCCCTATTCTTCAAGGTCTGATGGTTGACGCAACCGCAGCGGTGCTATTGTGATGTAGACATGTGAAAGGACAACGGGAAAACACGATAAGCTGCCAAATGCTTGTCAGATGGGAATAGATGGGTCAGGCTAAAGTTGTCAGGACCAAGTGTCTCAGTCAACGGTCATGCGCCAGGACAAAATGGTCTGTTCGAATGAGATAGATAGAGCCTAGCTGGAAGGGGAAAAAAAAGAGGCTTGCAGAATAGCAACTCGACTCCAGAGACATGCACGTAATACACGGGTGACGGGGTACCTCGAACGAGTCGGGCACAGCTGGAAAACGACAACGCGAGCGCAAGTTGTACCTTGTTGGAGGAGCAAAAACCCCCAACAAAGCCTGGTCCTGGCCAATCGCGGGGCAGCCGCCCTCGTGTTTTTTTGCCTCTGGGCTAGCCAATTTTCCCTCCTCTGGCCATAATGACAGGGGTGGCGGCGGCGGCGGCGGCGGCGCTGGGCAGCGCTGCGTGGCCGACTACCGAGCAAGCCCGGCTGGTACAACGTGCTTGTACTGGTCGCCAGTGACATACAGCAAAAGTATCCCTTACTGATAGTGTAAAGTAAATAGCCAACTTTGTGGCGGTCGGAAGACCTGCGGAAAGACAGGGGCACGCATTACCTAGTTAGATGGGGAGACCCAAATCGGCACTTGGCCCAATGACATGTCCCCTCACGCCGTCCCTTGGATGGCGCAAACCTACGCCGACCACCACAACCCGCTGGCCGTACCCATTCAAACAAGTTTACCAGATGCCACCTTTGCCAGCACGCTGGAGTCGCCGTTCCAAGGTACCTACTAGCCGCTCCTGTTTAGTGCCTACCAAGAATGACAACATGGCAAGGGATGTGGCGTTTCTGTCCATGCAAGCAGCATGTGCGCTCCAGTACACTAGTCAACTACTACGCATAACGTCTAACAAGCCACGCCCATCAAACTCAAATCCAGGGGCGGGGAATCAGTCACTAGCTACATATGTATGAAAAAGCCTCGGCAGTCGCTGGCGAACGACTCACGACTCACGCGCATTAGTCATGCGTAGGCTAGATACCTACTGACAAGAAAACAGTGAACCAGTCTATCAAGATTTGGTTTTCTAACTAGTTAAGCCTATCTAGCTAAGCAGGAACCCCTTTGACAAGTCGGCTGATGTATGGGGTAACGGACGGAATTCGCTGTCAACTAAACCACCCCATCTTTTCGGAATCCCCCCTTGACTCTTGCGCGACTCCCGTCGAGAGATAGCCATCTCAAGTTCAAGAAATGGACCAAACTCTTTTGTTTCATCTGTGCACGCTTTCTTTTAGATCCCGTCAAAAACAGCTCACTCTACCTTTTTGATCAGCATCTTGCGAAACCCTATAACCCCCGTCTTCAACCTCTATTCCCCTATTTGGAAAGATGTAAGTCCGGGGGAGGGGGGGGGGGGGGGGGGGGCATGTATAGAACAATGGTAGCAATATATCCACTCCAACTACTAGCAGTGCAACCTGCCCGATCCTTTATCAATTGTGACATCTTGTGGAACTTGTTTACTATCGTGCAACTCTGCGTCATTGGGCGGGCATGAATGGGAGCAAAGCTCGACCACTTATTTTGTCATGGTGAATGACTGAATCGTGCTAGTTAGCTCTTGCAGTCTATTTTTTTTGTTTGTATCGCAGCCCAATAGGCCTGTTTGAACGTGTAACATGTCGTATCAAGCTCAAGGGTAGCAAGGATAGTCAAGACCATCCGTTGCGTTAAAAAGCTGGCACATTGGTCCGCCGCGGGCGTGTGTGGTGCATGTGGAGCTATTGCAGCCAAGAGGTAGGATCGAGGCAATTGCAACTGTCACGACATGCATTTGCAATGCGTTTTTTTCTGACCTCTTCACCTCTTCGCGTATCACAGCACTTGTTTATGCCATGGACTGACGACCTGCTAGTTCTGCTATGCGCTCTCTAGGCAGATTTCAGCGGTCTCGACGTGTCCAAAAAAAAACTATTAAAGCATGCGTATCATGGGTCTCGTAAATGCCGCATTGCCATAACTTGACAGAGAGGAAACAGTCATGTAAAGCTAGAACAGTATCAGCAAGTTGATGGCAGCAAAGGGCGGTTTTCCTGTATGTACTTTGATGTAATTATCCACTCAGGTTAGTATAAATGCATGTACAATATCAAGGATCACCACCCCATCAACTATCCCTGCACTATATCAAGGTATTTTTCTCTCTCCAATATATACCGGCAGATCTTCGATAAGTTGATGTGGCCTGTGCTTGGGGGATCAGAGTTCCCCTCCTCCCTGAATCTGCTCAGGAAACGGACCATCGTCTTCATCGCGGAGTTCTTGGCTTTTCAGTTGGGCTTCAAGGATAATGTCACTGATGATGGCGGCTTGAGCAAGTTAAGACCTGGATCATTGAATTGTCTCAGAGAAAAGACGGATGACCACGCATCCATGCTCGCTTTTGCGCCCCGTCATGTCCACTGCAGAATCAGGCCATTCTAGCCACAACCCAATCGGGAGCCTGGGAAAAGATGAACCCCTGTGCTCTTGTCTAGCTGAAGAAAAAAATTCTGAGTCCTTGTTCATCATGCGCGACCGTCGTCTTCATTCTAACTAGTACCCTGTTGTTGACGATCTCAAGTCGCGCCTGGTCAGCTTAGCCAGCCGCCCGCGATGGCAGCGGGAGATGATGCTCTCGTCTCCCCTCTTTTTTTTCACTGGTCACCCCTGCATAATCTCCTTATGCACTCCGACAAGTTGATATACGAATTACGATGTATGCAGGGATCCGTGGTCGAGATACTGCGGGTCGAGACTTTTGCGCGAGTCAATAGTAAACTCATCATCTTTATGCGCCTGGCGGAAACATGCCTGTCCTAGCACATATGGGGAGATCGACTTCGGCCATCAGAAAAAAGAGCTCTAAAATTTAATCCATCTCCCCGAGCCCTGGTATCTGTCACCACAGTTTCTGCCAGATTAGGGCCTTGATATGCAGCCACGTCCCACCAAGTTCCACTGCGGCGCCATTCAGAGCTTGTCACCAGACTGTCAAACTTCAATTGTTGTCGATGGAACTCATTTCATCTTCCTTGAGCTACCGGTAAATCCGCAGTCCCATGTATCCGTACATATCTACGGATACATTTTGCAACGTTCCGTCATTGATGGGCCAAGGATCGCGGACATGGGCAAGGTGAGCTGCTCGTATCTTGTCCGCTTCATCCGACTCGGCGGAGCTCTTGGCCGATGCTGTGCTGGTACGCCATCGCTAAACCATGAAACAAAAAACATCATCTTCTCGATCGGAATACATAATCCGGATCCGGCAAATATCCCATCAACTTGCGTTTCAGTCATCACCCCGGCCGCTATGGCTAAAGTGGCCATGTACTCAGCGCCTTGGAATCGTATCGAGCTATGAATCGTTCATTTATCACTGCTCCGCCACGGGCTCTAATATCGTGCAGCAACCCCCCCCCCCCGAATGACGACTTTGGTGAAAGAGTCAGGCGCCCGCATGAAGCCAACACAAACCTGGACCGTGACATGTCAATCAGTCAGTAGCTTAGCTTAGCCGCGCCCAGCAAGGTGCCAAATCGGCCCACATGTTATTATTTATGCCTTGTAAATATTTGAGTGTATTATGGATACCCCCGGAAGAGCTCCTCAAGATGATCAATTTGTTATTATTTGGAATTTCCCGTCTTCGTTTCCACTCAGCACAAGAGAAATGGGTTCTTCTCCAGTGGGTCACGCATTGCCTGCAATGAGACTGTCACTAACACCGAGAACCCCCGGAGCTCAGCCTTGTCAAGCATTCGATGATGATATTGGGGTCCCGCTAGTCATGGTTGCTCCTTGTTGTAAGCGGTACTTACGACCTACCACCACGGCTACGGAACGGCTGCAATTGATATAATATCAGATTGACGAGTGCTTGTGCTTCCGACTCATAGATGCTATCTGCCCCAAATTATTCTGCGCCAACCGACGTTGATATTGACAGTCTTTACATGGACATATCTCCCGGGTGTCTAAACTGGTTGGATATCTGAGTTCGGAGATTTGTCGGCGTGTCCCGACCCTCAGCCAGGCCATTGTTTCCGCCCACTGTGGCTTCATGACAATGGCAATGGGAAGGGCTCCGTGAGGTTCTTTTCGCTCGAATCCCGCATCACCGCTGAGCGAATCCCGCATCAAACTTTACCCATTCGGGGTGAGAGAGGCTGTCTAGTTTCTCAGAAACTAACCAACTCGCAACAAGGCTTGCATACTGGTGGCACGAAGGAGCACGGAGCCGAGTTCGTAGTGCGAACAACAACCCATGCTTTGCAACAAATGGAAACATCAAACCGCCCGCTAGCTTGTTTGATTTGCTTGAGAGGAACTTTGACTAGGGGTCAACTTTTCCTCTCTCTCTCCCAGCCTCACGATGCGCTGTCACTTTTTGATGTGGCGTTGCTGGAATATGGTGCTAGAACACGCCAACTTCAGGCTAGAAGGCGTTTTTTGTCAACAACTACCCCGTATGTGACAAGGATCGACTGAGCACTTGTTCCTTGCAACTAGGCTAGACATGCAGCAGAGCAGGCTCATGTGTTCACGAGCATGCGCGTTGTCTCGATGCGAAACCGCACGCCCACTACGCCAAAGAGACGATGTGATGTCATGAAAAGCCTCTGTTGTACTGCTAATCAGCCATCATGAACCCCCTACCCTTGTACATTTTCAGAGAAGCAGGCCTGTCCAACGTTTCTGCACCGTCATGGAAGAAGCAGCGGAAGGGCAATCTTCAATGCAGTGGCTGATGGCGGGCTGCAGGGCGAGTAAGTAGCTGATGTAATGAGGGAACTCAGCTGGCTACGAGACTTTTTTACATGGAAAAAACCGCAGCCATTTTCTACAACTATCCGTCTTGACTCAGCTATTGATTTATTACACGACATTCTGTGTTTGCCCAGTAAAAATTATCGGTAGACAGGAGGGAGGAGCAGCGCAGCCACACTCTCGAATAACAGGATCGCAGGAGGAGTAATCACCAACTCGTTGAACTCGACGGGGGAAAAAAAAGGGTTATCTGAAATGCTTTGTGATTTGTTACGCCAAGTTCCGCTCCTTTTACTGGCCTCGGCCGCTGATGGCGGCATGGCCCGAGCTCTCGGACTTGTTGATGCGATCAACTCTGCCAGCACCGCAGGAGCCTAGTCGTGATCCGTGCCGTGCGGGGAAAAGTGAAAGCATAGATCTTGCGCAAAATAAGCAAAATAAAATAAAAATAAACACAAAAATGATGCGGGGAAAAAAGGACCCATCGGGGTTCCTTTTTGAACAATGAGAACACTTGAAGAAAATTTGACGCGGGGCGAGCGCAATTCCTGAAACAATAGGCTGTAACTTATTCAGGGTTCGTTCCTCCGAGGATACCTTTTTGCTTTGCCATCATACATACCTTTGGCTTGCATGCAGCACGGCTTGCCAATGGCATGTTCAGTCATAGGAACGTTTCAATCGTACTGAAACTTTTTGGCAAGAATCTGTGCGTTCTCGGCGAGAGGGCCAGGTTCATGCATGATGATGGTTAGGATTCTTGGCGTCGTCGCTTCCAAGGGTGCAGATGTTTTCCTGCATCATCGTGCGCAACGGGCCGCATAGATGCCGTTAAAAAAAAAAAAAAAAACAGGTCTCGCTGCCATAATCATGGAGGCATGAGCTTGACGCAACTTTCAACTTTGATAGCTGACATATTCTGTGCCATGACTAGTTCCAGGAACTCTCGAGATGGGCCGCGCGCTGGCCAGGCCAGAAAAGGTGTGAGATTATCCTTTTGAACAAGGCATAACCTAGTGTAAGACTCATCGACGCGCATCTTGACTTTGTAGTCTTTGCTGTAAGTTTCAGAGATACATACAGAGTCTAGCGTGATAGACTCTGGCTGCATCAAAGGCACGTAGGCACCCTCGTCATCCCACTTTGAGAGGATGGTGTTTACTATTCCCCAGCACCTGTTCCGGTTAGTCAAACGTGTTAACAAGAGCAAAAAGCGTGGTTTCCGAAAACCAAATACAACGCGTCACGTCCCAGTCTTGATCCTTGTCCAAGACGCGAATGGCAAAGAGCATCACGAAGCAGCGGGATGTGGTTCTCGCCAGCAATACTCCTAAATCGCAAGCTAACCGTGATGAAATGGGTGCACACATGTCCAAGAATCAGGCTCCCGAGTCAAGCCAGCATCACGGGTAGTCAGCTACAATCAACTGCCGATTCTTCCTAGCGTTCGTTGAGCCTGTGTATTTCGGGTTACCGTCGCCGAGGGCTGCCCCTTTGCAACCCTCTTGACAATGTCGGAAACCGTTGGAGATGGCTGATCTATCTAGTCGTGCGTTAGCGCGTTGCAAGCGTGAGCAAAAGGTCTCATTCCCCCCTTCCTCTGACCAATCTTCTCAGAATCTTCTTGTCCCCCCTCCCCTCAATTTTCGAAATACGGCTCTTGTAATCTTGCCGAGTCTTTTGATGAAGGAGCCATTAAACCGTGCAGTTGCATTGCAGAGCCCACCACCAGAAACGTATCAAAGAAAAGGGAGATAGGCGAAGACGCCAAGACACTTCTGACGAACACCCTAGATTAAGGGCCAGTTTCGCCAACGTCTTATCCAAAGAAATGAGGTGTTTGATCTGGTGTTTTTCGTGGTAATTTTGAGCCTGTTCATCGCAAGATCGTCGGTCACACGCCTGGCACACCACGTTTGACCCTCCTGTGCCAGTGCGTGCGCACGATCAGTGCATGCATGTCGGCCGAGTATCAAATTGCGTTGGGTTTTTCTGTCTCTTTGAATTTTTGCAGAACAAGTTGCAAATACTCCCCCCTTCCCGCGCCCCCCTAAAAAAATTACCCAGCTGCGTAACCTCGTCTTTAGCGAGTACAATAAAGATTGGCAGTTGGGACGGGTAGTCGTCCAGCCAGTTCTCGACCATGGTCTATTGTCAATTCAAACCTTAAGTGTGAAAGAGAGAAATGACTCTTCTCACTAGCGATAGTGTACTCGGAAACATGTGATCTGCATTCAAATAGCTCTAAAGTGGTGTAATTGGGCGTTGCTGGGGTCAGTCAGGCCGGGAGGGATCAGGGATTTGAGACGGCGCGACTAGTTAGTTAGTCAACTGTCGGCCCCTGAACGCGGCAGCTAACTAGTGGCAGTCCAGCTTGCCTCGTATTGATGATCATCTAGGAGATGATCATGACTGCTCGGTAAATACGCGTGCCGCGCGCCGGGAGCAGTATTTTCTTTCGAGACGATGCTCACAGATGGCTTGTCTATATGCTCTCTGGTTTCGGTACCTTTTTATCGGAATTCTTCTCTCATATTAATGATGCGGTCGGAGATTCTTCTTCTTTGTCAATCGACGGTTACGTCGATCGTGGGGTCTCATATCAGAAGCGACTTCTCAACACCCACGTAAATCTACTGGGAGCCCTGCCGGAACAGAAGATCCCGCTCGGTGCGCTGAAGTGCCGTGTTTTGATATCGGGCCGTCATTGGTCCATAAGCCATGTCCATAATTATGTATCCCAGGCCTTGACAACGGAATTAACGGATAGTCAAGGAGGCATCACCGAGAAGCAATCCAGCATACAAGACTATGACAAAACCCAATCTAGCTATGCTGTAATCACATCAACATTTCAAGTAATGCAGCCTTGGGAATCTTTGCGAACTGGCGGTGTAAAACTGTAAAGACTTATGCAACAAGTAAATTGGTGCGAGCACGTCGCCCAGTCGGCAAGTACCGCTCAGCGGTTGACACGGCTTGACGGCCCAAGGCCTGGGTAGGGTAGTAGTTAGCCAGTGGCCACCATCTAGAGTGGATTGCAGCGCTCGCAATGCGACATGCTAGCTAGCTATCAATGTTGTTATTTAGCGTCAATATGAAGAAAGAGGGCTTGGCCCACGAAACCTGGTGGCGTTCAACAACGCCCGCTTCAGGAGCAAGCACGTCGATAAAGGGCACCTTTTGGGGCAACACTTTGCAGCGGTGATACCTGAAATGTCGGTGATAAAGCTTGCGCTGGACAACGAAAATATCGCGTAGATCAGAGGGTGGTGGTTGTTGTGGTGGTTGCACAAGTTGTTATCAGGCCAATGCAAGGGACATTTATTGGCCTATTCTTCCACAAGAATAAACCAGCAATCAACTGTGCTTAGCTAATAGATTCGATGCCCTACCTAGCCTGATGATGATCCAAGTAGTGTGACTTTAGTAATATGCGGGCGTTCCATCCCTAGTCGCCGGGGAAGCTACCCGTATGCACTCTTTGTAATACCTCACAACTCACAAGTACTAGTAGTGTTCGGGGCTGCGCCGGCTTGCTTTTCAAGCAATTCAATCATAAAATCCGGCAACTTTCCGACCGTAGTGAAACATTTTCCTCTACACTCCCTCTTTCGGGCGCAAGGGCGCAGAATGTGCCATCATCTCATGTGAGTGAAAAGGGGGGTGCACGAGCTCGTGAATCCATGTAATCCACGTTTTGAATGCAGACGAAAAAAAAACAAGCCCTGTATATTCCCGTCTTATTAGCACAAATCGAGAGGAGGCTTTTGTGTTATCGGTCATTACAACGAGTGGCAAGTCATTCTGCTGCGTTTCTTTTCTGGAGCACTTTTTGGAAGTCTGAAGCTCAATCACAAGTACAGAGGGATCTGCTCTTTGGCTCGCGTTAAAAACTTCCGGAAGAGCGATTCAAGCCAAAATAGTCTGAGTAATTGGGAGACTCGCCCATTTCGTGATTGTGCTGCGAAAGTCTCACGCAAACACAGCATGTATATGTAGGGTAGGCTACTGCCAACAGACGCTGAACTGCACTGTTCTCGCTATTGGGGTTGTAATCTTCATCTACGGGCAATCGGAAGAACAAGTTCTCTAAGACCAAGTAGTTTGATGGTGCGGTTTTCGAGGCGGCGGTTGCATTATACTCACCCGGGCGGTAGATCTTCACATTGGACGCTGAAAACTTTAGGCGCGTGAGGGTAAACGGAGTTGCAAGAGACAGCGATGCAATAGCCTGAGAAAGTAAGTCTGTTTCCAATGGATTCCCATCATATGCATGATGCTATCTATATTCAGACTCAGACGGTTAAATCATTTCTCCTACTTCATCAAACCGTCAGACTGGGCCAATAATGCAGCCATGGGCTTGCTGGAGAGATGTACTTACACCATCCACCATCCCGCTGTCCCTCATTGCGGAATATCTCAGCCCATGACTCACAAGGTAAGGAATGATTCGCATATATTAGCTCGTTTGGATCGTCCAAACATTGAAAAGCTCCGGTTCAGGAACTTGCTCTGTGTTTCTACGCACCTCGTTGAGTTGAGCAATTCACAAGTCATTCAAACCTCAGTGAAGACAGCTGTAATACAAATTGGACCTGTCTAATAATACTTTCACGCGAAAAAGAAGGTCCTATGCTAGAAGTAAAAAGGGCATAAATTCGGCGCATCTAGCCAAGAGATACCATTACACTCACTGGCTCATTGTAGACATTTCCTGACCTTCTCTGATTGCATCTGTCTGCCTGCACACTTGTTTCCTAAACTCTTTTTGCTCACAATTCTTATTGAGAGTCGAGCAGCTCAGTCTATCGTTTCGGTCCAAGAAGGTGCTTTTGGTGGTGAAAAAAAAAGCAATGTCGGGCATTTGCGCAACTGCGCAACTGCGCAACTAAGGAAACAATTGACGAACTATAAACATAAGATAGGGTGACCTTGATCGCCCTCTCACTCGGAAATTTCTTTATGTTGCCTGCAGAAATCGAAAATCTCATTTCCTCTGATATTATGTTGTTGAGCGTCCAGTTTCTATGTGAAAGCGAAGCACACAAGCATACAAGCCGAGCTGTCCACCGACAATTCACACCGCTTTACATAAAGTCTGCGAGTTAAATTAAAAATATTAATATGCGGGCTACTTGAACAATTCATTCATGATAACGATTCTGCTTGCGTCTTGGGACTTCATCGTAACGATTCGTGTTTCACCTCTGAGATTTGAGCTCTACGGTTGGAATTTTGGGAGTAGGATTTCCTTTCCGACGCACGCGGAGGAAATATAGGCCATTAATCATCAGCTACGTAGTAGAATCCATAATTGAGACTGCTCGGAAGGGAATTTTTTTTTTGAATTTTTTTAAAAGAACGGAGAGACGCAAAGTGAGATCGAAATCAAGCATGCCACAAGCCTCAATCATACATCAGATTCAAGTGCTCACGCCCTCCCTCTCATTTGCTGAGCTACCCTCTGCCTGGTGCATACGACCGAAAAGTGCCTTTTCAAATCGGAAATTGGTCTGATTCCTTGAGTAAATGTCACTGACGCGCTTGAACGGAAATACAGTCGAAAGACACGCTGATTGTCTGAAATCTCCTTCTCCGTAGAGTGACACTTCACTCTCAGCCGCCGCCTTTTGCCTTTCAAAACCCAACAAAACACTTTTATCTATTTGCTATAAGTCAGTGGGATGCGTCCTGATTCTCTTGCTCTGATCCTCTCGCATCAGACAAAGATTCATTGAAGCAATCTGTATTTGTATGGCATGGCAGTTGTCAAGAGACACCCATGACCTAGCCAAAGCTCCAAGCACTTCTTGAGAGCCCTTTATTTTCTTCTGCTATGTTTAATACTCTGTGGTGGCTTACTGTCGACTAGTCGAACTGAAGAGAGCCATCTGTTCGTTTACCTGTCTAATTAGCACCGGCGCTGCACCGGGATTCTAGGCCCTTACACACTCTTGTACGTGAGATTTTTTTGCCTCTGAGCCTTTGCTTTAGTTTTTGTCCTATTCTTTGAACATCTTATAGCATCATGAAACGGATGGCGGGCGGAGCCTCGACTCAGAGACCCAGTCCCAGGCATGTAATATTGAACGTGGGGTTTCATCTACATGCACCCTCAGTTCCGGACAGCTAGGGAGTCACAAAAGCCTTATCATTTCAACTGCGTAGCTTAGATGAAAGCTAATTCTAGACACCTTCATGTAGTCATTAGAGTGATGTCCACATCTACAGGGGGTGGCAAAGTGGCTTGTGGCGTGATTGAGTATCCAATGGTGGCAAAGCGGAAGCTGGCAATGGTAGGATATCTTGGCATAGCGCTGTTCAAACCCGCCAGAGGCTCCATCAATCAATATATTTCTGCATACAGAATCATCGGGAGAGCGTTCCATTCTCGGCAAGAGACGAGTGGCGAACCAGATTCTCGACCGGCCCATGAACTGGCCGAGTCCGCAGATACAATGTACTCTGCTCCTGTGGCAACAGAAGATCGGAAGTTTTTCTTATATGATGTCTGCATGATGCGGAGAATAATCGATACTACGGGACATGGGACGCTTAGCCATTCTGATGCGGCAATCCCGAGTAAGAACTTGTCCTAGGAATCACGGCTAGCTTGCCCGAATGAGTAGCAATCACCTACAACCTCAGTGCCAAGAAAAAATCCACCGAGATAGCCCTCGGAGAGTTTTTTTTTTTTCCTTCTTCTTCTCATATTTTGTCCTGTTCTTTTATTGATCATCAGTGGTCTCACCCCCGTGCATAGCTTCGTAGCAAGGTGCAGTAGTCTGGATGCAAAAAGAAAAACTGTTCGAGTCACCCAGCCAACAGAAAGCCATGCGATTGGCAATGCCCTGGCCATACTCTACCAAAGCAATTCGCAGATTATAATCTCCATGCCAATTTCATGTACCTCGGTGCATTGCAACTGTTGGTCGATAACGCGGGGTAAGAGCTGCAGCTGCCAAGAGGAGGTATCGCAAGCGTTGCTATCTAAAATCCCTTCAGTTGCAGTTTACGCTTGCAAGTCTTGTCTCTCAATCCTCACCCTCAAGCACGAGTAAGAAAAGAGTGAGAAGTGAAAGTCGGCCAGACGTCAGCACGAAATCGCGACTAGTGTTCAAGAAGAGGCTACTTGAATCTCGACTTTAAAACCATGTACATAGGCCATGCATGTGTACCATTCAAGCCTTATTCGCGCAATTGATATCTGACTGCGCCAATTTCTTGTGGAGAAGGCCAAGTGCAAAGCGGGAACATACTATAACATACTACGGATTACGGAGTATATTGTTGCTAATTACTACCCCAACCAAGCTAGAGCTTGCTTTCTTTTCTCAACTTCTTATACACACTCCGTCCCCCCACAGTGTAGTCGCACTGGGCGTATGTAGGTGCCAACCTGTCTTATCATATATCACTTGATGGGTGCAGTACCAAGGTGAAGTTGTATACGCAAAACGAACAATGGTTACAGCTACATGCTCGCATACACATCACCCAGTCTTTGTGGATCCCTACAGCATTTTTCCTTTTTCTCAGAATTGAATATTGAGTTGTCTGCTGTCGAATGACTGACTGTACTGTGATGCGCATGCGTGACGCTGTCAGAACGGATACGCGCGCGTTTGGTGAAGAACATGCTGGGTCTCGCTCAGAGTACGGATATAATCGCTAGCATGACCGGCTAGAAGAAGGTTTCTCGGGCGTAAATATGTGCTATTCGAAGAACAGATACTTTGGGATACAGGCTTTGGTCATGAGACAACGACTTTGTGTGAGAAGAAAGAGGAATTTCATTAATCACTAAAAAAAGTATTAAATATAAATTATTTGAAAAGAAATTATCCACTGATTCCAAAGGCATCCTTCAAGCATTGGACAATTGTTTGCCCACTGCCAACGCTGGTGGAAAGACATGACAGAGCAGTACCAGCAGCATAAGGGCCGAGTGCCACTGTACAGAGTGGAATATCAACCACCAGTTCGCCAAGGTTGTCATTGGCGAGGTTTGTGCAAGCGGCCGGTAATTCCCTCGGGCACTGTGCTTTGAAAGCATTTTCAATGCATTCAACGATGGCTACGCCCGTAGTGCTTAGTGTTATGGCGGTGGTTGCAAGGCATGCCGCCGCGTTACCGACACCGAATACCCCAAGGGCGACAAGGCAAATGGGAACCTCAATCACAAGTGCGAGGCCATTTGTGCGTTTAAGATTGCTGCATTCGGGTGGTAGATTCACCTCACAAGTTGGCGCAGGAGGCGTCGAGGTGGTTGTACAGGCTGCAGTACCGTCACCGCCGGGCGAGGTACTACTGCGCAGACCCAGCGCAGTCTCCAAGCAATCAATGATGCCCACTCCGGTAGACGTGGTGGTGATTTGGGACGTGGAGAGGCAAGAAAGTGTTGTTCCGACGGCAAATGGACCAAGAGCCACTAGACATTTCGCCGCCTCAGGGACGAGCTTAAGGCCATTCTCGGTGCGTAGTTTGGTGCAAGATGGAGGAAGCGACGTGATGCATTCACCTTTAAGAGCGTTGCGCAAGCAATCGACAATGGTCGTACCAGCGGTGGTCAAGGTGATGCCAGACGTAGCCAGACACGAAAGGGTGTTTCCGACGGCGAAGGGTCCTAGAGCGACAGTGCACCCAACCAAGGCCGGAATAATCTCCAAACCGTTCAAAGAGCCCAACTCAGTGCAAGCTTGGGGAAGACCAGTGGCGCACACAGATGGAGCTGGGCCAGTGGCGGTGGGCACACAGCTAGTAGAGTCCGGGGTGGTAACAGTTGTTGGTGGTGTGGTATCAGTGCTTGTGGCCGGCGCGGTCGTGTCCGAGGTAGGAACCACGGTTGTGCAAGCATCACTACCATCGCCAAGGCCAATGGCCGTTCGAAGACACGACAGGATGTTGGAAGGGTCAGTGACCGCCGTGCCAAGGCACTCTGCTGCGGTACCGACTGCGAATGGCCCGAGAGCTAGAGTGCATGCGGCAACCTTGCCAGGCAAGTCGGCAGCAGACGCGGTAGGGATGTCGAGGCACGCCTGGGGCAGAGCGGTGATGCAGACACCAGAAAGAGCCGCGTTCAGGCAGGCCACGATGCTAGCTCCGGCGGTAGTCGCTCCGATATCCGCGGCGAGACAGGCGGCAGTGTTGGCAGTTCCAAGAACACCAAGGGCAGCAGTACAAAGAGGCACCAGAGGAACCAGAGCAAGGCCATCGGTGGAGCTCAGCGAGGCACACGCTACGGGCAGGACCGTGGCACAGACTGGGGGAGCTGGTACACAGCTCGCAGTGGTTGACGGCTCACTGGTAGTAACAGTAGTGATGGTGTCTGTTGGTTGCGTAGGGCAGACCGTACTGATAGCAGACGTGGGTCAGTCCATGCATCATGTTATTCTCAATCATATCGACATGTATAACTTACATGGTATTGGTCTCATAATCGGAGCTCTCAAGGGTGAGGACGGTGTCAATGACACCTGGTGCACCAGTAATGGTCGCCACCACATCGGGAGCCAGGGTAAAGGGGCCGTTGTCAGGAAAGTAGCCAGTGACACGGATAGGCTGCTCAACAACAATCTCAGTCGGAGCAATACTAATCGTCATGGTGTCAAAGGGGCAAAAATCTGGGCACGTAGCATCTTGGCGCTTCTGAAGCGCCCCGAGCAGCGTGAGGCCCAAAGCCTTGGGGGTCATGATGCCAAAGTTCTGAACGAAAGAACGTACGTAACACGGAGGGGAGCTTGAGTGAAAAAGATTGCCTCTTTTCTTCTTCCAATGAAGAACCAAAAATATCAGAAGTTAGTCACTGGCTGGCGCGAGACTGTTTATAGTCGACAACAGGAACCCTAGTTGCAACACCGGTACAGGGAGCGTTTCCTGGCCTAGCTCTAAAAGGAAACGAGGTAGATTGAGTTCAAGCCAAGAATGAAACGTTGACACTTCTTTCTTGAGCATTTTTATTAATGTAAAGTCACATTTTGGCAGGGCTTGTCTCATTCCGGCGCGGACAGAGAGAGTAGGTGAGTCGAGGCCCTCTCGGATGCTCGCCGGATCTGCCAAGGCACCTCCAGAAACAAGGCGCCGTCATCACTCTATACTAGCTCTTTTGGGTTGATGAATCAGTTCAAAACATATCACAAGTCATTAATCTACCAATATCGCTTAACATATTTCTTTTACAACAAAGTTTTCTTGTCCAAGTCCACTCACACCCGCCAATGTCTCGGCAAGATCGGATTCTAGACCACAGCCACAACAACACCAATCCGAAAACGATTCAAATCACAAGAGGTTTGTAATTTAGCTTTCAACGTGATTTTAGCAGAGTTAGTTTCAACTAACAGTCGCCGACCGTTCAGCTAGTCATCGACTCCTGGTGTAGTAGAGCTCTTGTGCTACAAACCCACCCCATCCGTATAAGAATCTTTCTGCAGCCCATCATTCCACCGTATCGCTCGTTACACCCACCATCACTTTTGATTTTTTTTTTCCCACGGTTCCTTACCTTTTTTCTCTACCGCAATGCGCGTTCAAACCACTTCCGCAGCTCTCTCGCTGCTGTTGAGCGCCGGGTATCTTGGCCTCATCGACGGCTGCCCAACAACTGAGATTGTCACTCTGCCTACTGTCACAACTACAGAGATACTTCCTACTAGTACATTCACTGGAGGACCTGTGCCAACAGGAGGTGATGGCAACAACCCTGGCGGTAACAACCCTGGCGGTAACAACCCTGGCGGTAACAACCCTGGCGGTAACAACCCCGGAGGCAACAATCCTGGAGGCAACAACCCAGGAGGCAACAACCCAGGAGGCAACAACCCAGGAGACAACTGCCCTTATGGCAACTGTCCCGATGGCAACAACCCCGGTGGTAAACAAACCCTGGTGGTAACAACCCCGGCGGTAACAATCCTGGAGGTAACAATCCTGGAGATAACAATCCCGGAGGTAACTACCCCGGAGGCAACAATCCCGGTGACAACAACCCCGGTGGCAACAACCCTGGAGGCAACAACCCCGGCGGCAACAACCCCGGTGACAATAACCCCGGAGGCAACAATCCCGGTGGTAACAACCCCGGAGGCAACAACCCTGGCGACAACACTCCCGGTGGTAGCAACCCCGGCGGCAACACTCCTGGAGGTAACACTCCTGGAGGCAGCAATCCCGGAGGCGACTGCACCTATGGCAACTGTCCCGATGGTAGCAACCCCGGAGGCAATGGTGGTAATGGCTCCGGCAATGGTTCTGGCCCTGGTTCTGGCCCCGGATCTGGCCCTGGATCTGGTGATGGCTCTGGAAATGGCTCCGGCCCTGGATCTGGTGATGGCTCTGGCAATGGCTCTGGCAATGGCTCCGGCGATGGCTCCGGCGTTGGCTCCGGCCCCGGATCTGGTGATGGCTCTGGTGATGGCTCTGGTGATGGCTCTGGCGATGGCTCTGGCGATGGCTCTGGTCTTGGCTCTGGTGATGGTTCCGGCGATGGCTCTGGCGATGGTCCTGGCGATGGCTCTGGTGACGGGTCTGGGTCTGGATATCCTTCTCCGACTGACGGCTCTGGAGTTCCAGTCACTGCCAGCGCCGCGCGCTACCAGACAATGGGCGCCTACTGCCTGCCATTGGTGTTGGCTGTTGCCACCATGTTCTTTACCTTTTAATATTTTAGCTTTACTTAATATCTTCTAATGTCAATTTTTACGTCAATTTTTACATACCAAGCATTCCTGACTTAATACACATGATTGTGCCCCATGGGGTTTGCCAGTGATCGGCAAGGTCTTGTCTGTGTCTTGGCCAGACCTGCCAGATCGTGTTGGTGGCCAAGGAGAAAGCTTGACGCCACGCTAAAGTGCAAATAATGTAGACGAGGTCTTAAAAAAAGTCATTTTATTACAATTGTATTAGAGATCGGCTGTGTGGAGATGGCTCCGGCCCGCAACCCAGTTGTGACAGCTAGCCAACTTCGGTGGGAAGAGTCATTGTCCTCCCACAAAGCTACGCTGTCTCAGAATTATCAGGTACCAGACAATGCGGGAACGTGCCCAAAAGGTGACATGTCATGTCGGGTATGGGACGGCAGACGAAAAGTATCGCAACTCGAGTGCTATCTATTCCGTTGCAAGGAACACCCAATCTCACCGGCATCACAGTGTCTATCATATCATTGACAACTGCTCATTTTGCCGCATTGAGTTTTCTTCCTTTTTTCTTCTTTTTTTTCCACATAGGCTCGTCATCACATTCATGCATCTCCATGGACCGCATGCAATTTGCGCCCTATGCACGATAATCTCACCCGAGTGCTGCCCCGACATGTCATCCGATATAATCCTTGCCACATTCAAATGCAGGAACAGCCGCTTGTCCAAATGCAGCCTTGATGGGCCGGCGCCTTTATGATTTAGCTCTTGATCCATTGCCCAACGCGTGACCGGCAAGACAAAGCCAAACCATATCTGCCGGCCAAACAACTAACTCCCTCTCATGGCTCCTTGCGGCACAATGCATTCTGCTCCGATTGTTAAACCACCAGATCTAAACTGCCGGAAATAGCCCAGCCTTAGTAGAGTCCCAACACGCTACCTGAGTGCCACCGCTGAGCGGTGGGCAACTAATTTGTCTACTTTGATTGCTAAATCCGGGCGATGATACGTTGTATTGAGAAACTCGGGTCCGATGGTCAGCATGCCAATGCGCTACTTGAATGGCACGAGTGGCCTTGAACGTCGGTTTGCTTTCATCGTCGAAAACCGCGCGACGGAATATTCTCATGTTAAAACTCGCACCAGTAGCGTGCCAACGCGCCACTTGAGCATCACGACTGAGACAAAGGGACCGAGGCAACTACAGCTAACAATGACTTTGCAGGTCATTGTCTTAAACCATAACTATCATAATTATCCTTTCATAGTATCTTTGTGTTTGAAACGCCTAAAGTCAAGGACACCGACCCTGAAGTCACAGTGAACATCGTAGAAGTGCCTTTTCCGCAGTATTTCTTCGCCTTCCCATTCTCACAGACCCTTTTGGTAAAACCGTCCTCGTTCAAACGTCGCATTTCAGTCCGCGCAGCATAGGTTAGTCCCTGATCGAATCCGGCCAGAGCTCGTAAGCCGACGCATCTTTTAAGCCTCGGTGCCTTGTACGGTACCCGTCGTCGTCCTTGTGTTCATGGCCAACTTCGAGCGCCTCGTCGTTGGCGGCACAAGACTAGCAAGATTTAGGTTTGGCCAGCTTCGTACTTGCTGCCATTTGCAATGAAAATGCCACGACGCCATCGTGAAAACGCCGACTTTTCTCGTCCGCTTGGCGTAGAAAAAAAGGATGCCTGTCAGATTTCGCCGCATTAGGATCAACACTCATGACCTCGACCTTCGCATATCACCTAGATATCACGGGCGGACCAAGATTCCCGACGTTCCTATTTCTACTACAGGGAGGCTTTTAACTTTCTCGTGAGCTAGTAATCATGGCTAAAAACTTTTCAGCTGGCCAATCGACGCATCATGGCTGTTGACTTGTAAGCTGCGCACATGATAGCAACTGTCACTCGCTCGATGCTTGCGTCCACAGGCCGCTCATGATTCACCGGCTTCACTCCTTGAACGGACTTGGTCAAGGTCCACTTGCCGTGCGACTCTTTGTGAATAGTGATGCTTTTTCGGGCGAAATTACAACCGAAAGATTAGACTTTCGGTACTGCACGAGCCGGCGACACGCCCGTTGTACTGGTCCCGCCTACAAGCAGTCAGAAACGGGGTTACAGGAATTCCAATCCTCGAGTCATACTCGCAAAGGTGAAGACTGAAGTGATGTCGGGGGTATACCCCACTATCCCTCTGGAGGAAGTATTTCCAACGTCGAACCAGCCTGCGATATCTGAGTCCTACAGGGTAGGCCAGAATGTCAAGATGTCATGACGTGAACGTTTAGTCTGAAAGACACTGTGTGATGTATGACCTCATTGACGGAGTCTGAGTGTTTAAATCTTGGGTGTTTATTACCTCAATATAGGAATCGTAGATATTTGAGCGAAAATTTTCCCCAAGAATATTGTCGACAGCTGCACGTCTTGACGCGGTGACTGAAGAGTCAACTGAATATCATCGTCAATCATTGACTAGACTTACCTTAACCGAGACAGGGAGCTAAGACACCGAGCCGAGACAGAAAATTGAGACCGATAGCCGAGACAAAACCCGAGAAAAACACCCGAAACCTATGAAACGGAATATACAACTTTCCATGAACGATATGTTTTGCCCCTCAATCGACTTCTGGTGATGTTGCGTTACACCAAGCGAGCTGAGGTGAAGTCAGCTTAACTATCGCGTCGATCGAATTCCTCACCATCACTAAAATTACGAAAAAACATACAAAGACAACCCAGCCAAGGACAGCTAGATTTCGGTCGGCTGCTTGAGCCTCGGCTACCGTTGACGCCAAAGCTGTAAGTGCGGAAGCAATGGACAGGGGTCTAAAAAGGCGGGAGGCGACATACTAGCAATGTCAATCATTTAATTTCCTTGCCAACTTGAAGCTGGAAATAGATTCCAAGACATTTGTAGGGCGACCTTTGTCATCTTTCTACGCGCCAAGCCTTATTGGTAGAATATTTTTGAATACGTACCCACGTTGCCACGCATCGCGATAGCTAGTGCCGCCCCTTGACCCCTTGCGCACGGAACTGGTTGAAGGCTTGACAAACGGTATTTTTTCCGTACTCACCAGCCTCCACCATTGTCGCCTATTTTGCAACCCCTTCAATTCACCAGTATGCGCGCGTCCACACTCATTGCCGTCGCTTTCGCGAGCATTGTGTCTGCGCATGGCTCCCACGGTGGTGGTGCTCACGGCGGTACCTATGGCGAGGAGGCGCGAACAGACTACCCAAACTGGATGGCGAGACACATGGCCGGTACGTCGAGCATGCACGAGCACGAGCACTCTGCTACCCCTTCGAATACTGTGCGGTATCTGGAATCGTAATTGATGGAAAACTGACATTCTCGTCTCCCATGCGCCGCAGAGGAACATGGCATGGACATTTACGACTCCCTGTCCTTCTTCACGCTCCACGACTTTGACAGCGACGGTGTCTGGGAGAGGGAAGAGATGCAGCGCATGTACGGGCTCATGGACCCGAGCAACAAGGACGTCAGCGACGACCGCCGCGAAGAGGCGTACCGCACGCTGCTCGCGCAGCTCGACGCCAACAATGACGGCTTGGTCTCGCGGGACGAGTTTACCAAATTCATCCTCGACGGCAAGACGCTGCCCGACCTGGGCTTCGGGCCGGGCCACCACGGCGACGACGAGTACGAGTACGAAGTCCATCACTGGAACAAGTACCACAACGAAGACACGAAGCTCGAGGACCTGACACATCCCGCGGACATTGAGCATTTCAAAAAGCACGAGGAATTGGAGGATGCTGAGGAGAGGCAGCAGACCATGGACAAGCTGTCAATTGTCGAGGCCAACATCCCTGCCAAATTCTTGCGCGTGCAACAATAAGACTGCCCGCTGCAAGATGGGTCTTTATTCGACCGTGTTTATACAATAACTGCTTACATACTGGTGTTGGACGGCTGAGATGTAAAGTTGGAATTGGGGGGGAGGGGGGTGCATTTATTTGCCATGATGTGATTGTTGGCGCCAAAGAAGGGATATGACGAGACGATTTGGGCGCAGAGAGATGCAGCTGTCACGCTTTTGAATATTTGTACTTTTATTTGGGCTCTCTCGGGAGGAGGGAATGAAGGAACAGACGCCTAAACGTCTAGATTTGCGACGTTGCGATACACACGTCAAAGACACAGTGCCATACTCCTGGCGCAAACGTTTTTACCTGTTCCACATGACTGACCGATACATTGCGCAAAGTGCCCTGAGCCCGATTAAACTGCCTGAATCGCTCTTCAATGTCGGCCTTGCGGGTTGCAATGTCGTGCACACCGACGTTTTCGTGCAAATGCAACCAAGTCTGCAAAGCCGTGCTTCGCCTCGCCATGTTCCAAGCAGGCTCCCATGTCGGCTCGCTCGTCGGCAAAAACCCGCCGTTGATGTGTGCAATGCGCATACACGCCCCCTTTTCTTGTAGTCGTCGTATCTTGCCCTGTGCCAGCTGGTTGTCCTCCAAGAATACGACAATCTGCTCTCCGCCTTTGAGCACCTCCTCAACAGGGCGCGCAAGATCTGCCGGGTCAGATACCACCCTGACACTCCATCTGTTTGCCCGCGCACCTCGCCTAAGTCCTTCGACGCTCCATGGATTAATCTCCCAGCACAAGACACGCATGCCGAGCGCGGCATACGAAAAGACAAAGTAGCCGATACCACCGTACAAGTCGACTGCCCATGATGGATCCTCAGAAGCAGATTTTGAGCGCTCAAAGGCCAGAAGCCTGGCCTTTTCCTTTACATTGCCACGACTAAACATTGTCCACCTCGGTGCCCATATCTGATGTATGCCGTTTTGCTTTGTCGAGACCCAAAACGCCTTTTCAAATTCTTCCGTTGTCGGGGTCTCGTTGGCAGTATCAGAGGGGCCAAAGTCGCCGTACAGCATTCGGAGACCTGTAGGACTGCGTAATACATTCTCGTCGCTCGATTCACCACTCTTTTGAAGCGGTATCCCTTCATTAATTGCCAAATTCGTCAGCGGGCTCTTGGCGACCAACGACAACTCTTTCAACAGCAGCGTCCACAAGGCTGCACTAGTTTCTTCTGTGCATGCTTTAAGAGTATTGATCCATATGGGTTTGCTGAAGCTGCCCGAAGGAAAAAGTGCCATTGGCTCATAGATTGTAAATCGTTTCGGCGCAGCGCACAGCAAACAGTCTCTCCAAGCTTCGGCTTCTTCCTCATCGGGCGGCTGCTGTCCCACCAGCCACGACTTTACAGCGGCCTGGATTGGATTGTGAGGCTGCTGTTTCGGCATTTTGAGTAAAAGATACAGTGACAAAGAAAGAGACTTTGTAGTGTTCACATCTTTCTTTTGTATAGCTTTGAGCGTTTCCAGTGTAAACTTGATGCAGATTGTAGATTGACGCAACGTCAGAAATTCTTAATGTGGGCGGGGATGTACCTGTTCGAGACGGGGCCGCCAACGCCCCGTCACAGCAATGGACGCCAACACGTACAAAACGGCGAGTATTAATGGAATCGTCTCATTCAAGACCGTGGATATCTCAACCAAAAACTAATTTACAGGTATAGCCCTTAGCCCGTCAATCTTCTATGCTGCGTAGTACTCGTTATAGGAAATAATCGCTTGGACCCCGCCGCCCAGCGGGCACGTGTCTCAAATCATCAGGCACAGCCGAAAAGATGCTAAATCTGGGATCGAGGTCCTTGTCAACCGTCATGATGGAAGCAACATTTCCGCACCGGTAGCAGTAATTTGGCGCCGACCAGACTGTTACTACAGAATTCTCTGAGAAGTGGTACTAGAGGGGGCATGTCAGCAAATGACGTCTTGGAAAGAGCATGTTTCATGGTATACCTTGTATCCTTCGTTTACGAGCTGATGCGCACGTGCGATCAACTTTAATCCGTTGACGTGGTTGAATTCAGTTGCCACTTTATCGCCAAACAGCCACCCGGCACCTCGTGGGCTAATCGCCCATGTCTCGACTTCTTCCGGATCGGACCACACCAAGTCGCAGAACGCGCCTTCGTGAGGAATCTCTTGCGCACGCGCAACGACGCGGATTTGATCTATGGTTCTGATTTCTGGACTCAGGCCACCGTGGACACAAAGTACCTCTCCATCGACAATGGCGGCGAGGACGAGAAAGTCAAACACGTGGCAACATGCCTTCCAAACCGAGGCATTTCCGTATTTTTGCTGACATTCTTCGTAAAAGCCGTATACCTGAGTAATCTGGCGTGACTCGTGATTACCGCGGACGAGAACTATGCGTTCGGGATATCTGCATCATTGTAAGATTAGCTGAGGGGAATCACAAGGTCGCGGAGCCCAAATTGCGGCACTGACTTGGCTTTGAGGCACATTAATAACGTAAAGGTCTCCAGACTGAAGTAACCTCTGTCTACAAAGTCGCCGAGAAATATAAATCGAGTCTGCGCGCTCTGTGACGAAGGGACAGTACTGTTGACATCCGCAGAGCCAGCTGCGGCCTCCGTCCCCGGGCTCACGTTTTCACCCGACTCGTTATCTGTTGTGTCGTTGTTTGAGGACTTGAGCTTCTTGAGCAGCTTCGGATTTGTAATCTCGGGAGGCTCGATATCTTGAGACGTAATTACGGCGGTCGATGTTTGCGGCGGTTCAACGTTGCTTTCGCCTGGCATGCCGCCAGCGACGCGAAACAGCTCCAGCAAATCGTAGAATTGGCCGTGGATGTCGCCACAAACGGTTACTGGTGTGCAGACAGGCTGGATGTTGGACTCTGAAGCGCCGCAGAACAGCAACGAGTTAGTAGACGCACTTTATGTAGCATTATAGCGCCTGATTCTCTGTGCAGCAAAACTGCCCCAGGTCATGCTCCAATCTTACCTTCCATTAATATTTCCTTGACCTTTTCGCAGAGCTCCTTCATGGCCCGCTCGGGCAGATAGTGGCACTGTTTGGCCTCCTCGAGCCACTCATCTAGTCCGGCATTGGGTCCCAGTCTAGCCGGGCCTGGTCGGGGTATGCTTGAAGTCATGATTGAAGGTCCTACCCTCCAAAGATGGAATGTCAGAGGACGGTAGCGATGCTGCACCGACAAAGGGATGACCTCTTCGATTCCGGGTGGGTGGGTGGTGTCGCGCAGGCGGGCCTAGCGCTGCCTCCCAATCTGGAGCATTTGGGTATGAGTGCTGGGTTGATCTATGCGCAGTGCAACAGTCGCTCTCCCATGTATTTTCATGAGCAGCAAGTGTAACCATAAAATCCAAAAAAGTCTACTTCTGAGTTCCTCACATTTTCATTTTCGTGAGCATTTTTCTTTTTCAGCTCAACGCTGTTGAGCGCACCGCGCAGCACCTCTTTCGCCATTAGCCCACGTGACCGCGGGCGCTCTCTATCTAACTCTTTAGTTGCATACTTACGGATAGAGTCAGGCGCTTCCAGCGCTCTACCTAGTGGAGCATCATCAAGAGGCTCATGCGCAAACATTCAAGTGGTGCGCGACGACGGCATCGATATTGCATTGCTGGCTAGTTCTCTGAGATGCACAATGTCTGCAAAAGCACCTCAAGTCCTATCTCGTAGGACGAACGGCCAGGCCAACGCCGCCAGCCAAGGAAACGAGCCAAGCAAAGTATGACGATTGCTCTGTTGAGCTCCCGTTCGTTTCATGTCTGACCTGGTGTAGGGCAAGGGTGGCCGGGAAGGCGGCAATTCTAGGCCAAAGAAACGTCGTGGTCAAGGAGATAAGAAGTGCGATAATGCAAAGGTAAACAGCCTCGAGTTTATCTTACCTGTTCGAGACTAACAAGATTTACTAGGGGCGGGAAGCGGAGGCACCCAGAGCACCACGCCAGAGGCAACAGAATGATGGAGCAAAGCTCATCCTTCGACGACTGCCCCCTGGTATGACGGAGGCTGAATGCGTCGCTATTCTAGGCGATAGATGGATCGTCGGCAAAGGCAAAGTCGATTGGTCCTCCTTCATTCCGGGAAAGATCTCTACTGAGTAGGTTGATACCATCCCACCAATCTAAGTGACCAATAGAGGCTGACATTTCCAAGTCCATCCAAGCCTTCACGGCCTGCCAGAGCGTATATTCATCTCATAAAAAAAGATGACATGCTGGCCTTGAGTGAGACTGTGATAGCTGCGACGTGGGAGGACGCTAAGAACAGCTTCACAAGCCCAGCACTTGTTGGACCACCGTCTCTGGAACTATCTGCCTACAAGAAGGTACCCAACAACAAGAAGCGCACTGACGCTCGCCAAGGAACAATAGATCAAGATCCCGAATTCATGGCCTTTCTCGAGGGGCTTGCAAATCCAGTGCCACTACGAGACAGTGCTGATCTGGACGACGATGATGCTAACAAGGGCGAAAACAAGGTTACTACCACTCCACTGGTTGAATACTTGAAAGAGAAAAAGGCCAACAAGTCGAAAGACTCAAGTGCCGGCAAGAAACGCGGCGAGACGAAGAGTAAAGGCTCCAAGGAGGACGAGCCCTCCAAGAAAAAGGGTCGAGAATCAAGAGCTGAGAAAACTGAAAAGGTGGAGAAGAGCTCAACAACGACAGTCAAGATCCTGACAAAGAAAGCCGCGACCGAACAAGCAGCGGATGCTGCAAAGAATGCCGCTAAAGCAATCAATGCAGCTGCTGCTCAAGACGCGCCAAAGAGTAGACGTGCCGGAATTGCTTCTGCGGCTCGTATCCTCCAGCGTGACTTGGGTCTCCGTCCCGGATCTGCGCATCGCCGAGCGCGACAAGATGCAGCTAAGGCCGATGCCAAAGCCAAGGAGGCGAGTCAGGTTGAGGAGGTTCCGGGTACAAGTCAATCAACAGAGCCCGCGACCACACAGGAGGGCAGAGCTAAAACCAACGGTCCGACTGGAAAGTCCCAGCCTGGAAGAAAGGGGAGAGACGGTAGAAACGGAGTCAAGACTGCCGCAGTGGCGGAAGCCGCGCCGCAACCTTCAGCAACCAATCCACCTGTGATTCTTAAGAAGAAAGAAGGCCAAGCAAATGCACCGAACAACTCAGCCAGTGCCGCCACAGGGCCAAGCAGTCACCAGAATGCGACGACGAAACCAGCAGCGGAGAAGAATTCAAAACCTGCAGCAGCCACAAATAGCAAGTCGGGCCAAGCCCAAAAGAAGTCACCGTCGGTAACTCCAGGTGCTACGAAAGCATTCATCAAGCATGCCGTACACTCTCAAGGAGTAACTGAGGCCGCATTGAGGCAAGCTTTGGAGTCGCTCGGAGCCATTACTGCCATAGAAATGGACAAGCGCAAAGGATTCGCCTATGTCGATTTTGGTGATCATGATGGACTTGTAAAAGCGATAGCTGCAAGCCCTTTGGCTGTCGCACAAGGGTCAGTGCAGATCCTAGAACGCAAAGACAAGAAAATGGCAGCCACTGGTTCTGCTACAGTAGCGGGTACCGCAACAACATCTGCGGCAGCGGATCTGGACAAGGCGAAAGACGGCGAGAAAGAGAAAGATAAAGGAACAGAGGCAAGACGCGGACGCCGCGGCCGTGGTGGTAGGGGAAACAACGGAGGGGGTGCCGCAAATGCACAAGCGGCTAATGCGCCGGGTGCTCAAGCAGCACCAAAGAATGGTCCGTCGGCAACTTCGGGCTGATGTCAGAGCCAACGCAAATGACACATCAGTGTTTTCTTCGGGCCTGCCAACCGCCACGAGTTGTGCTTGTAAGCCTACAAGCGGACCACTGTAACGCCCACGCGGGGCGCCAGTTCGAATCGGACAGAATACAGCCCGTAGTGTCTGTCGTACATGACAGTTATTGCCGCTCTAAACGCTAGTACCACATGGTTGTGTTACTGCTACCAGACACAAGCGTGCACGGGCAAACCATGCTGGTTAGGCGAGTATGAGCGAGTACAACAGCAAATTGCCTCAAGTTGAGGAGGCATCACCAGACTCGGTCCATCGCATGGCGATCGAAAGTAGACTGAACAACTTTTGAAGGTTGCTGTGAAGATGCAGGCGTGAAAGATCATGGTAGCACAGAGGGTCGCACTGGCGCAATGATTTACCTCGATTAACCTCGAAAGACGCTAAGAATAACACTTGATCATTGCAGTTCTCACTTTGAGTCACGAAACATGTAACGACGATCCCGTATCAACGTGGCACCAGGTTCAGCGCGCCGACTATAAAGTAGAATAATGCCCCAAGCAGAAAGCCGATGGCCACAGAGACTTTCTCCGCCGAGGTCCGGCGCAGATATGCTGCTGCATCGCCTAGCCAAAGCACTTCGTTGTTATCACGACGAGCCGTCTTCATGCCGGGAAGCCCGTCCATGCTGCGTGCGTTGTGCTTGGCCTGATATTTCAGCGCAGTGTTCTTGCTGACCATGATACCCGCCCAGTAGTCGAGCTGGGGGCGCTCCTCGAAGACGCAGAGCTCTGTGAGCTTCTGGCCCTCGACGTGGCCCTCGCGGAGCAGCTTCTCCATGTCAACTGCAGTGTCACCGATTTTTGGCGCGTCACCTGCCTTGCCACCCAATTCGCCATCATCATCCTCGTTGTCCGCCGCGTATATGCCCTTTTTGACTCTGGGCACGCCGAAGCCGCAGCTTGTCTGGACTTGCCATATATCGCAGACGATGACCGCGCGAGCCCCGTCAAACGCCGTGCGCGGCGACCCCTGCGCGATGGTGCGCACCAGCTCCTCGAATCGGGGACTGTCCCACTCGACGATGGAGGACCGGCAAAAGAGACGGAGGATGCGCGGGGTGGGGCCGAAGCTCATGAACATGAGGCACAGGCGGCCATTCTCGTAGCTGTGGGAGATGGTCTCGCAGCCAGAGCCCATGCGGTCAATGTACGCGCAGCGGTTGGGAGAGAGAATGGCAAAGTGCGAGTCGGCGAGGCCCTTGGGCGACACGTTGACGTGCGGACCGTGGGTGGAAGCCGAGCCCGTGAAGAAGACGGGCTGCTGACGGATCCAGCTGGCCAATTCGTCGGTGAGGGCGTCGTAGAGCTTCATCCTTGATACGCTTGATTGATGAGGGGAAGTTTGGCGAGGACACTGCGAAAATCGATGGGCCGATTATTTTCAGCCGGACGACTTGGGGGGGACGGTGGCTTTGTTTTGGCGTCCACAGCCTAGAGGTCGGAAATTCGGCCCGGTCAGCGCCGGAATGCAGTGTTGCAAAAGACAAGTTGCTAATGACCTCGCGCTACGTGTGGCTTTTTTTCGAAATACCGTTTCTTTCACACAATACTGAAGCAGAGTCTTTGGACTCGAAAAACTCTGCTTTGGATTAAAAAAAAAAAATTGCATCAAACAGGATGACGACGGAATACTTTTGCAACTGCTTTGGTGACCCATCGGAGCTCCGAAGTGCGGCAGGCGGGGCACATGAGCAATCGGGTCGGGGTAGCAGGCCCGATGCACAGCTGCAGTCTGACAAAAGAGGCTAGACCTGGCCCTTTTGGGACGCAAGACGAGGTACAGATAGCGTACGGACTATAACTAGCGATATGTGCTTATAGTTTCCTGACAATGTCAATCCGTACGCCGAGCAACAACTAGGGGGCAACAATAAAGACTCGTCTTGACGAGCTGGACCAGTTCCTCAGAAACAAGCTAGGGAGCAGATATCCATGATTATGGTCTATTCTATTCCGTAAGTCATTATTCATTATATATATATATGTATAAAGGTATAATTAATACTTTGTCCTCAATCCAGAGTCAGAAGCTACCAGTGAGGGCCGTCTGTCCTCTGGCGCAAGACATATTCGCGAAAGTCCCACGGGATGGCGCCAGGGCGATGAGGAATTTCGTCAGGATGGACTGCAAGAGGATCCGGAATGGGAGGCGGAATATAAAAGTCATCGTACATGAATGGATGGGGAGGAGGAGGAGGAGGCGCTGGTGGTGGTGGAGGAGGGGGAGGAGGAGGTGGGTGAGGCGGTCCATGGGGCTGCGAAACACCTGGAAAGTACACTCTGGGCGGCCCCCGGGAGTGAATTTCGAATCTCTGGGCTAGCCTGTCTCGCTCGGCCAAGATTTTCTTCTTTTTCCTCTCAGACTCTGCGCGGTCAGCGCTGTTGCGATTGCGGAGCTCCTCGCCGGACAGACTATAGGTCCCTCTTCGTCGCTCGTTGTCTTGACGCATGCTTTCGGGTGGCGAATCTCGATTTATTGCCGATGATGCAAAGTGTACGTGTCGGCTTGCGTCGCTGTCTCTCCTCCGTAACCCTCCTCGTCGGCTTGTGCTCCTATCGCGGCTGCCGTTGCCGTTGCCGCTCCTGGGCCTGCTGCCGCTCCGTCGTCCGCGGCTCGGCGAGTCGCGGCTCGACGAGCCGCTTTCTGAAGGTAGGGGACTGGTACCCAGGGCCCTCAACTGCGCTTTGAAGCGCATGGCGTCAGCTTCCGCTTGGCGGTATAACCTTTCCCATTGGTCTCTCTCGCTGCATGCCAAGGCAACCTTCTTCTCCTGATCCGACCGCTCGTTACGCATAGTCACTTCCACGTCGGAGAATAACTCTGCCGCATCCGCTATCAGTCTTTTCCCGTCTCCATATGAGTCGCAGGGAGATGAATTGATGAGACGTCTTTTCATGGCTTTGATGGCATCTTCGAGGGGCCTCCGCATCGTGATTCGGTTCTCGTCTTCTGGACCAGAAGGTAAGCAGATGGCTACGCTAATCAGCAAATGACTTGGCGTACATATTTGAAGGGTGTAATCGCGGAGTGTTGAGCGACGAATCAGAGTAATGAATCTTTTACTATTGATTCAAAAAAGATGGTTCAGACCGTCGCGTTTTCCACGATTACCTCTGTCCTCCGCACGGGTAGGCACTCGGTTTTGTACAAACCTTCAGGTGGCTGTGTAACGAGCCACCTCGCAAGTGACTGGCTTGTCGGGCACCTCCATTTGGTTTCGAATACACGGTGTGGGGTTTATCTCTCTGTCATACCGAAGTAGTGTGATGTCAAGAAATTTGACTCGTATTGTCCTACACAACTTGGCAAAGAGATGACTTGTGGCGGTACCTCCTTCCGGCGGTTATCTGCCTTGTGGACTGAATTTCCTCTTTCTCTGCTGGCCCCGATACAGATTCAAGCCTAAATTGGAGGATACCATGGCTTGAGATCGATATCCGAACCCCAGTCGACTGGTTGTTTTCACTGTGGCTCATCGCAGCATGGCTCCTGTCGTGGCCACAAAGTAGACACGTAAAGTATTTCACTTCCGAGGCACTCAGAACGAAATAACTCTCAAAGATGATACGCACATTGGGCTGAAAAAGGATTGTGTCAGACCATCTGATGATTGTTTGCCCCGCGCGCGCGGCTCGTGTCAATGGACTTGAAGTAGCACAAGAAAATCCGGTGAGACCTCCTGGGCTGCTTTACAAAACGTTGTGGGCAGGCAGACCCCAATTCCGCAAAGGCCATTTGGCTTACAGCAGTATCAGCTGGCTGTTTACCACTCTGAATCTCGTTGAGCAGGGCGCAAAAAGCTGCCCAGGCACCGGGCGGTGGACGGGAACGGGACGACGGTGTGAAGTACAAAGAAAGGCAGCCAAAGATAATTGGAGACCCAAAACCCTTTCTTTGTGAGCTTACCAGCACCCCTACTTTCGGAAGGCGCCCGCTAATTCGCAGCATCTTATCGGCGAGCCGCGTACTCTTGTGCGGCAAGTGAATTCGTCAAGGCCCTGGCCAATGACTTGACTTGCCGGGCTGGCAGGCAACACGGGATGGGCCGAAGAGGCGACAACTGCCTTTTGGTGGCGTTGAACGTGATGCACGCCATAGACCTGACAATAATTAGCCTTACTTTTTCTTTTTCTTCCAGAAAATAAACGTTTGTCCATGCGTGGGGGAACAAGCTTGTGACTGGTCTACGTCATGGTAAGGCGCGTAAGATGCAGAGCAAGGCAGCTTTGCAAGTCCCCTGACCAGAATGATTAGCAAACAGACACACAGTCGTCCTTTTTCGACATTACATACACCCCCCGCGGGAGAGATTTTTGTTGACGATGATATGGCTACACATGTACTGCCCATCTCCTGTCAACAGCCAATTCCCAGTGGCGAGCAGGACTTGACTGCTCAAAGGGAAACACGAGATATCCGCGGTGCCCCCTTCATGTTACACAAAATCTCCATTGGTGCAAAAGAGTTGTGCAACAAAACTCGATTGCGAATTAGGCGGCAAGGTGTCCGAGTCACGAGGGCCGGGGATTTATTTGCCAGTTTGGTGACTTGCACAGCATATTTGCTGTGCATAATACGAGCAAGGCCGTTTAGTGACGCAAGTCGCACTCTGGTCACGAACGCAAACTCGGTGCCAACAAATCACTTTATCGGGGAATATTAAAGCCAAGTTGCACATATGCCTGTTCGATATGGAATGTTTGCGTTGGGCTTGGTACGACAGGCTTGGACGTGCCCTGCGGGCCACGAATCTGCGTGAGTTGGACTGGAGCAAGATGGCGGGTAGCAAGCAATTCCGCGTTCGCATAATACAATCGGATTTGAGAGATTGATCTATTTACTGCTAATAATCTAGAATGCACTGAACTCAACTCAATATGTCGTTTCATCCTTCAACACTGAATCACATGCCAAGTCAACAAACATCCTCTGAAATCTGACGAGTAAGCAAAAACAAAACATCAACGAATAATGAATCCATTTTGACGAAGTATCTCCTCATATGTTCTAATCTTTTCGCCCTGCTCATCGAGCTGTTCCGAAAGATTATTCCGTCGCTGCTGCATGTCCAAGAACCTGTCTTTCCAATGTACCACATCGCGCGTCAGGTCTTCTATTCTCCTGTTGCAGCCGCCTCCGCACCCGCTGCCTTGGTGTGAGCCGATTTGCCGCAACAGCTCCTCAACCCGTCGCTCTAAATTGGACTTGTCACATTCCAAGTCTTTAATCTCCTTGTCTTGGTGGCAGATGCGTATCCGCAAAGCCTCAATCTCAACATGATGCCGCCCGCAGCTCCCAGTCGCGCTTTGGAGCTGGCGTCTCAATTCCTGGTTTTCGGCACTGAGATTGGTGATTTGACACTCAAGTTGAGGTATGACGACGCTGCCCAGGCGGTGGACCTCGGCCTCGGCAGTAGCCAAATCCTTCTTTAGGTTGCCGACTTCGCAGACAAGATCCTTGTTTGATTTGTCCAGTGCTGCTTCTCTCTGAACCATACGGTTCCACGAGTCTCTGAGGACTCTTACATAGTCGTGATGGTGATGGTGGTGCGATGGGTAGGTCGATGGGTAATTTGGCGGGCAGTGTGGTGCCCAGTGGCGATGTTGACTGGTTTGACGGCTGCCCGAGTGCGACCGCTGTATGGATACGTATTGCCGGCCTGATGCCGATGTCTCGATAGTAACTCGTCTGGACATTTTCCGCTTTGATGTCTTGTCCGCTGGCTGTTTGGCCGAGGGGACGCTGCTCTGTTGTGCTCCCAGTTTGCCGAGTGTGCCGGATACGAAGGGCCGGCGCTGTAGCAGTATCTGTGGTGATGGTTGTAGTAGTCCGCTTCGCGTGGGCTGTAAACTGAATAGGGATGCCTATTGATACTCGACGGTGAAGTAATCTCGACGATTGGGAAGCTCAACTGGGGTGTCTCGATGCGAATCCTGGTAGAGCAGCGATAATCGTCGCAATGGCGAGCAGCAGAGGAGTTGTAGGAGTAGAGATATTCCATGGAAGCGAAACAGACAAAGTAGGCAGACTAAGTACTTGAAATTTGTGGCTTAATGAGCTTGAACAGGCGACTGGTTTGTCTTTTGTAACGGGGTACAAGAGGGTAGTCTGACTGCGCAACGGAGGCTGCTGACAGGGACGTCCTCTCAAAGTACCCTCACAAGGACAGGCGTAGAGACAAAGTGTGGGCTGTTTTGAGGTAACAAATTGGGGCAGAGAAAGTCTCACAGGGCTGCGTAGGCGAGTGATGAGGATGAACAGTGGGCAGGTGACCACGTCAAGTCTCGAGTTGTTCGAGAGCAAAGACGAAGAGGAAAATAGTGCAAGGTAGAAAGGCAACAGCAGGAAACAGATATGATAATGAGGGAAGTAAAGAAGATCCAGAGTACATTTATATATTATTGACTTGTCGAGATGACAAAGACAGCCCGCAAGACTGCCTAGAGGCCGGTATGGTCGCGGCCATCGAGGCCGGCCCCAGTGAACAGCCCCATGGATGCCAGAGATATGTAAGAAAGAAAGTCAGAAAAGACATGCGTAGTTGAATAAAAGTACAGGAAAAAGGCTCGAGACCAAGGGTGACTCATTTCGAGAAAGTTGCACTGATGGGTGCTATGCAGGAACGGTTTGTCGGTGGCAACATGATCGGTAGAGACGCAGGTACTCATTTAACGGCGACGCAAAAAGCAAGCATCAAGATCTGGCATCCGCAGCTATATTTCTTGCATATGAGCGGCAGCCACGTTGGAAAAGGTCGATGGGGTGGAGATTTTCCATATCTTGCCACCACAGGAACAAGTCGAGTATACACTACGAGACGTCCGAGGCACATGTTGGAGGGTGGGATGTCGCATGCAAGAGCCACTTGCAACACTGATTGTCACGCGGAGTATCCACGTCCCAGCTTGATGGCCGGAAGTCAAAGTGTGTACAGGGCTGTGTAATAAGTTTGAAGCGAAATGGAAATAGTAACTAGCCACATGCTCAGCACCAAACCAGGCTGGCTGCCTACGTACACGAGCGCAAAATCTAGAAACTCGCATCATGCAAATGTTGACGATGGGAAATTGGCATGGTTTGAAGGAAAAAAACAGGAATTAACAGCCATTTCCGGATTGTAGCTATTATCCGCAGCTATGAGGTCACCGACTGCTTATTAGACGCTGGTCAACTGACCCGGGCTCCAGTCTCTCGGCCGGGGTCGCATGAGCGGTGCGCCGCGACCGGCCCACGAGGCCGCCGTTGACGCCCTGCTCATGTGCAAATGGAAGTCAGCGCTCCAAACTATCTAGTCAGTAATAGAAAGTCAGGTACACGCTCCAAATTGTAGTTTTCTTTTTATGAAAATACCGTCGTCTTACTATGAGGTGGGCACCTCTCCCCAAGGTCATTAGCTTGTACTATCGCGCAAATACTTTTACAAAAAGTCCAAAGGTGCAAAAGCTGCGTTGAGTGAGCTTAAAAAATTCCCTTCATTGAGTCATGTAGATTAGTTTAGCATTTCACGTAGCACATGTTGATGCCAACGCTGCAGCCTTGCCTCATAGCGGACCCGAGGCCAACACTCAGCGGGTGCCATGTAATGTAGATGAAGTCCACCACATGACCACCACACTCACGCGATGCGAGACCACGGCAGTGATCTGCACATGCAGCTGCGACAATGGGATTTACGTGCTTTGCAGCCATCCATGGTTCTTCTAGCTTCTAAATATAACGTAACTTATATTTGGTCTTTCTGAGATGGTCGACACTGGGTGGAGAGGTACTGCACGCCACCAGCGACTGCCAGCTGTTGCGTGAATCTCTAAATTATGAATTTAGGGCTATTTCAGTGAGAAATAAGACAAGTCTCCCTACTCCGTGTTTTTTTTTTGGCGGTCACATCTTGTACAGATATCTTCTGGCCGTGTAAACTCGGCCAGCTTTAAAAGCTACACGGCCTCGGCTGCTTGTATTGTCTCAGTCGCGTTGAGAGCACGTACTGCACCAGATTAGGTGAGATTGACCCGAATGGGCAAAGAGTTCAGAAGAGACAAAAATCAGCAGTAATGAAAACGAAAATACATCTATCGCATCAATGTTCAATTTTGCGCAGCCGTTGTTGTTGAAATGTGTTGGTGGCGTCGTCGATGACTAAGCCTCTTCGAGCTGCTCAACTCGCAGCTCTGTGAGCTCTCTCGAGTCCAGTCCAGGCACCTGGAGCAAGACGTCGCAAAACCCCAGATCAATCGCGTCGACTATGCGGCGCCAACTCCAATCAGCGCTGCTATTAGGCCTCTCGGCGCTAGCGGCAGCCATCTTCCAAGATGAAGTCGGTCACATTGACTTCCATCACTCCCTAGTCGGCGTTCCACAGCGCGAAGCGACCTTCTACCACCGACCGAAGCTCGGCACCAAGGCCAGCCTTCTCTACACACTGAGCGATCTGGGCGTCGTGGGCGCCATCAATCCGGCCAGCGGAGAGACGGTATGGCGCCATCAGCTCTCCGACGACGTCTCCAGCAGCGCCGGACACCTTCGAGCTCCTGCTGATGAGGAGTGGGTAGCTACCGCCCAGGGTCCCCGCGTCCAAGCGTGGAACGGCCTCACCGGCCGCAACGTGTGGGAGGCTGAATTCAAGGGAGAGGCGAGGGATGTCGAGGTCATTGAAGTGACGGAAACATCAAGGAAGGATGTTGTTGTCCTCTTCGACGAAGATGGCACTACAGTCCTGCGACGTCTCCACGGCGGCCTGGGCACCGTCATGTGGGAGTTTCGCGAAACGACCAAGGACATCCCACTCCAAGTTTCCACCGATATCGCGAGCATATACATTGTCAGTCTGCACGGGTCTCCCTCCTCCTACAGCGTCAAGACCACCGAAGTGGACCCCAGCAATGGAAAGCGCGTGGATCAATGGACTGTCGGCAGCAAGGGTGATGTTGCGACGGCTGAGGACGTCATGTTTGTGGGTGGCAACTCTGCTGCACCGATTATTGCGTGGAGGAGAAACGATAAGCTCAGCATCCAGATCCTCGGCACCAAGACTAAGCATGATATTGTGCTGGCGTCCGACGTCGAGTTTGTCGATATCCAGGCGCCTTATCTCAAGGAGTCACAAGCTCGCTTTCTAGTACATACCGCCTCCAAGTCCGGAAACCGCGCCGAGGTCTTTAGCATTGATATCAAGAATGCTCAGATCAAAAAGACACACGAGCTGCCCCATCTCCAAGGTCGCGGCTCCTTCTCCACAAGCTGCGAAGGGGCCAACGTCTACTTTACGAGAATTACCGATGACGAAATTCAAGTGCTCTCATCTGAATCACACGAGGGCGTTGCGCGATGGAAAACCAAGCTCGACGGTGCTGTAAAGCCCATTCACTCCGTATCCGAAGTCATCTACAAGTCGGATAACGATTATGCCGTGCGCACTGCCATTCTCACCGAGGACCACGACTGGATCCAGATCCGCAACGGCGAAAAGGATTGGGTTCGTCATGAAGGGCTGAGTGGTAGCGTCGCTGCAGTCTGGGCCGAGATTCCTGAGCAGGAAAACCTCGCCAGGGTTCTCGCCGGAGAGGTGGATACCAACCCCCTCCGCGCCTATGTCCACCGTGTTTTGCGCCACATTGACGACCTCCAATATCTTCCGGGCTACCTGGCCTCTATCCCTGGCAAAATCCTTGCTAGTATTGCCGGCGATGAGCCCGCGTCCAACACTGGCGGTCTTTACTCGGACATGTTTGGCTTCAACAAGATTGTCGTACTGGTCACTCGTCGTGGCCGCTTCTACGGCCTGGATACGGGCAACAAGGGCGCCGTCCTTTGGACTCGCAATGTTTTGCCACAAGCCGCTGGCGAATCACTTTCTGTCAAAGGCTTCGCTGTGACTGAGGACAGTGGCGTCGTTGCTTTGCGTGGATCGCGTGGCGAATCCGTTCTGATTAGAGCCACTGATGGCCACGTTGACGAGGCCAAGGCGGCTTACTCTACCACGCCAGTCATCTCCAGCACCGCTGTTGTCGACGGCGAGGTATCTGCTTGGCTCCTTGCGTTTGGTCCTGACGGCAGTCCCATTGACGAGACTCTGGGTGGCCAGCTCGCTGACCAGACATTTGTTGTCCGCGGCGAGGGCGAATCCGTCAAGGGAATTAAAATCGTGGCGGATGGAAAGAAGATCAAGAAGCAGGATATCTGGGAGATCAAGGCTGCTGATAACCAACGAATTGTGGACATTGCCACACTACCCGCTCACGACCCCATTGCGTCCATCGGTCGCGTTCTTGGTGACAGACAGGTTCAGTACAAATACCTGAACCCCAACACCGCCGTCATCGCCTCCATCAACGACAAGACATCTGTCATGTCCATCAAGCTCATTGACACCATCTCGGGCCAGGTTCTCACCGCCGAGACCTACGAAGGCGTCGATGCCGGCAAATCTGTCTCATGCACCATGTCAGAGAACTGGTTCGCCTGTTCCTTCTTTGGGCAGTACGCGCTCAATGACGATTCGGATCGCTCTATCCAGGGCTACCAAATCGTCGTGTCCGATTTGTACGAGTCGGCGACGCCCAACGACCGCGGCCCGCTCGGTGACAACGCCCAGTTCTCCTCTCTCAAGCCAATTGAGAACCCACTCGGCGTCGCGCTGCCCTTTGTCGCCTCTCAGAGCTGGGTCGTCTCTCAGCCCCTCACCAAGCTCACCGTCACGCAGACGCGCCAGGGCATTGCCAACCGCAACATTGTTGCCTATCTGCCGGAGTCACACGCCGTCGTCGCCCTGCCGCGCGTGCTCCTCGACCCCCGGCGCCCCATTGGCCGCGATCCCACGGCCAACGAGATTGAGGCCGAGGGTCTGCCTAGGTACATGCCCGCCATTGAAATTGATACGCGCAGCATTCTCTCTCATGATTGGGACATTCTTGGCGTGGAGGGCTTCACTACGTCCCCCGCCGTGGTGGAAAGCACGAGTCTGCTCGTGGCGTATGGCATCGACGTCTATGGCACGCGTGTTGTGCCTAGCGGTCTCTTTGACCTCCTTGGCAAGGGCTTCAACAAGCTGGCCCTCATCTCAACCGTTTTGGCGCTCACTGGCGGCGTCTTATTCGTGGCCCCCATGGTATGTGCTGTCTGTCTGTCTGTCTCGTTCAATCTCCAGATACTAATCTTTCTCTCAGGTCCGCCGCAACCAGATCAACCGTAGATGGGAGGCATTCATCTAATGGAAACGCGAGTTTTACGCAAATAAATAAATTCAAACTTGGGGGAGTGGTCGTGGTCATAGATGGCATGTCATGTAGTACGAACAAGGAACTAGTACGAATGATGGGTATTTGTTTTTGATGTAATGCATGTAGGTTCAATGGGTTTAAGAAGCGGCTACGCAAGATGAAATTATAGTATTCAAGTGCTCAAACTACTGGACTCATATAGAGTCTATAGCTACGCAATCGTGAACCTCGGCATGATACCCCCATTGCAATAGACTCGGCCTGAATCGGAGCTGTGCAGTCCACTATGTCTGCAGTACATTGAGTCCACTATGTCTACAGTACATTGACATGTCCAGGGAACGACAGCTGTGCAAAAGTATCCATGCAACAAGCTGAAGGTGGTGTACTCACACAGATGGCTCTAGATTGCTGTTGTCGAAAGAGACACGATTGTGATGGAATTGCACCATCATTTAGGCACTCATCCATCCCTGCGCCAGGCCTCGCGACAGCTTTCCGCTACGGTGAGAAGCAGCCGCTCTTGCAGCGCTATTTTCGGAATGATGATGCAGGAAAGGTGCTGCTGCATCCGTCTGCACAGGTCTGCACAGGTACGTACCCGGGCCACCCCAAGCAAGCAAAATACATACAATACGTACCCAGTAGAGAGGAATGTCCTCATTCAGGCGGCAATGATTAGGCTTCCTAGGTGTGGTAGCTTTGGACGCGCAGAGAAAACAGTGCATGTATTGAACAATAGAAAATCAGTGATTGATCAACCTGCACAACCTTGCTCGTGACTTTGCGGCCATGTTTCTCTGCAGAAGAGAGGCTTGTTGAGGCATTGATGCGCTGACAATACCCACCACCAGCCTTTGCACAACTGGCCACTTGTTGGCTTTCTTGCATGGCCAAAATTTGGGCGTCAACGTGGAAAGTTTCCATCATGAGAGTTCTGTACTAAATATACGCACATCTTACTCTTCTTGGATGGGTTTCGTCGAGGCATGCGGCCGCGGAACTTGTCACACCATATCCAGCCTGAGATCTTGGCACCGATGAGGAGTTGCAGTATGCATTTTACCGGCATTGGTTTTTTTTTTTTTTTTTTTTTGGATAAGGCGGTATCAAAGGGCCGCAATCGATTTTCTCCGCAATGCTCTGCCGAAGGTAGGCGTGGCGGGAACCAACATTCGCAGTGGCAGCATGCAGCCACCAGCAGGGGTTGTTCGGCGAGATGACAGAAAACCTTGACACCACTATTCTCCCTGTCCTTTGAATGCTCTAAAATACGGTCTAAATCTTGAGAGATTTCTTATCCGATTTGTGATACGTTTTGCGGCGCCATGGAGTATTCTACGTCCATCGACGATTCAAAAAAGTCTGCAACTAAATGGTATTAAACGTGATTTCAACTAAGCACATTCAGTAAGGGAAAGGTATATATTCAGTAGCTTCTCCGCTCATTGATAGCGCATTGATCACGGCCTGAACACCGACGATGGCATGTCCCACAGAGGGCGAGCGGCGAACAAGCTGGCGATGCAACACAATCGTCGATCAACTGGGCTGCAGCAATAAATGGAAGCAAGACGTGTACGGGTAACCGGGGTCAGGTCTTGGCAAGCAGTATGCACCGCTATCAAGACCCCGGCCAGCATAATGCCAACAAGCACATCCCCGCATCTCTTCTGGTGCCTAAAGGCTCCAGAGCGGTCAACTAACTATAGAGAGAGAGAGAGAGAGAGAGAGAGAGAGATGTTGAATCAAGTGTCATACGTAGATTTTGGTAAGTTGTTGTGTCTTGAAAGTCTATAAATACGAAAAGGTACTGTCAGATGGGAATCAGTACTTGAATCACGGCATGCTTTGATGTGCGCCTTTTGTGGGAGAAGGACTGACCAAGGGCATTCATGCAACCTCGGCCCGCAAAGAAGAGATGTCTCGGAACCATGTTTTGTACTGACCATCATATTAAGAGACTCTTCGCAAGCAGTGTTTCTATTCTGAGCTAAGCCAAGTGCCGTAGGATGCGCTCCATGAGGCCAAAATACCCCAGATTCAGACCCCGCAAATCTTTTCCCTAAACAGCCACGATACGCGGCCCGGCCTTAATAAAGACACCGATTGGGTTTGCAAACCTCGCTTCCCTGTCGATTGATTGACTTGTAGCTTGGCGGGGCTGGTTTCCCGGAAGCATTGCATTGACTTTTCGGGGACTAGTTCTCCGCGTGCCAACGGTATGATATGTGGTAACACAACTGTAGATATCACCAAGACAGAATATAGATCCAAGAGAAACGGGTTTGAGATGTGGGCAAGATAGTTCTACTTCCAGCTGCAGTAGCCCATGTTAGAGTCCTGTAATGCATACTTGTCGGCCAAGATCTTGGAACGTGACGGTGAGTGATTGAACATGGGATGCAGTGTGCTGTTCTTCAGAGCCAATGCAGCAAGATCTACCTATGTAAAAGCTGGGGAGGCTGTGCAAGTACGCGCTCCTCTACTTCATCCGAACATAAAAGAAGATCCGGAAAAATCTAGGCGAATGAAACTTGACGTACTCTGGATAAGGCTGCCAAGAGCACTCATCCGACTAAAAAGAAGGTTCATTGGCCAATGATTCGGAGCTCTATCGAAGCCGAGAACAAAGAAATCCATGAAGCCCATTTCCGTTTAAGAAGGTGGCATGCCTCCCAGTCAAAGCTGTTTGTGGGTATGTAGACATGCGCCGGACACTTGCATACCTGAGACATGATAGCCTCACTCTTGACCCAAGAAGGTGGTACTTTTTTCTGCACAAAAGAACCCTGAGAAGATGAAGGCGACTGAAAGGCCAGTGCGGACTGCGCCTTCCTGACAAGGAAGGTATTCAAGACTTGGTGCTGAAAGCCGAATGAGTTGTGGTCTCGAACGGAACGGCATTGGCGACGAAGAAGAAGAAGAAGAGGAGGAGGAGCGGCATATGTCAAGTATAAAGAGCGGAATGTTTTTCCCTTGTAAAGAACAGAACATTCTCATTCTAAAGTGGTTTGGAAGCACCAGTTTCCTAGTTTCCTGAAGCAAATCGACACTCTCTTACTCCTTCTTCTAAATCATCCTCTTAAAAAACACCACGATTCGTCAAAAAATGCTTTCTTCTCTGCTTCTGGCTCTTTTGCCCATTGTTCTCGCTGCCCCAACGGTCCAGCGCGCCGAGCCTGCTCCTCTCCATGCCGCCAAGGACAGCAGCGCCGCCATCCCCGGCAAGTACATTGTCAAGTACAAAGCGGGCAGCAAGCCCGACGCGTCCATCATGGCCGAAAGCGCCGACTACATCTACAGCGATGTGATGCACGGCTTTGCCGGCTCGCTCGACGAGGCGGCGGTCCAGGAGCTCCGTAGCCATCCCGATGTAAGTAAAGTCCAAACTTTCTCAGCCCCCCCCCTTTGCTCTCAACCCCCCGCATGTAATGCAAAGCAAAGTCCTGATTTTTGGGGTTATTCCTTTTTGTGAGGGGCCTTTAGGTCGAGTACATTGAGCAAGACAGCGTCGTCAGCCTGTCCGCCTTTACCACGCAGCCCAACCCCCCCTGGGGCCTTGCGCGCATCTCGCGCCGAAAGAACAATGACAGCAGCAGCACCACCACCACCACCACCGGCTACCGGTACGACCGGAGCGCCGGCGCCGGCACGTGCGTGTACGTGCTGGACACGGGCATCGACGACAGCCACCCCGACTTTGACGGCCGCGCCAAGCAGGTCAAGAGCTTCTTCCCCGACCAGCACCGGGACGGCCACGGCCACGGCACCCACTGCGCGGGCACCATTGCCAGCACCACCTACGGCGTGGCCAAAAAAGCCAGCGTCTACGGCATCAAGGTCCTCAGCGACTACGGCTCGGGTACCTGGTCGGGCATCATTGCCGGCATGGACTACGTCGTGACCGACTCGCGCGGCCGCTCGTGCCCCAAGGGCGTCTTTGCCAGCATGAGCCTCGGCGGCGGCTACTCGCTGGCCGTCAACGACGGCGCCGCCGAGCTCGTTGCGAGCGGCGTCTTTGTCGCCGTTGCCGCGGGTAATGAGAATAGCGACGCCGCCTTTGTGTCGCCGGCCTCGGAGGAGACTGTCTGCACCGTCGGCGCGACGGATGCAAAGGACGTGCGCGCCAGCTTCTCCAACTACGGCAGCATCGTCGACATTTATGCTCCCGGTGTCGGCATTGTGTCTCTGGTTCCCGGCGGTGGCGTTGTAAGTTTTTGTTCTAAATTCCCCTTTTTATGCATGAAACTCTTGTGGGAACGCGAATCTACTAATGCAGCTTCTTTTTTTTTTCTTCTAATAGAGATCCATATCTGGCACCTCTATGGCCACTCCTCACATTGCCGGTCTTGCTGCCTACATCTCTGCTCTCGAGGGTGGCATTGCTTCCGAGCTCTGCAGCCGCCTCCAGGCGCTCGCCTCGCCCGGCATCGTCACCGGTCTTCCGGGAGTCAGCACTGGTCTGCTTGCTTTCAACGGAAACCCTTCTGGCTAATAAGTCCTGGTAACCCTTTTTTTTTTTTTTTTTTTTTGATGAGTATGTTTTTTGTTGGCAAGGATTGATGGGACCTCTTTTGATTGCAGGTCAAGTTTCTGCGCTCTTGCAACGAATTTTATCAAGTGTGAATTTTGGAGAGATACCTTGAATGATTTTGACGATTGATATCTGGTGATGTATATTGTGAATAGAAACTTTTGCTATATTTTTTATTCTAAATGTGCATTAACCCAAAACAATAATTGAGCACCTATAAGCTGTATATACAGCACACGTACAACGTCATCAAATCATAGCGTAAAAGGAAAAAAGAAAGAAAGAAAGAAAAAGACAACAACAACAACAAATCAGTTCTTGTTTTGCTCAAGAATAACATCGGCAGCCTTCTCGCCCACCATGTACGTCGAAACCGCCGTAAACGTGCCCGGAATGCGAGGATACACAGAGGCATCCACCACGCGCAGGCCATCCACGCCGCGGACGCGAAAGCTCGAGTCCAGCACAGCCGTCTCGTCGCCATCCGGTCCAATGGGACACGTACACGAGGCGTGGTGGCCCCAGGCCGTGTCCTTTGCGTACTGCTCAATGTCGGCCTGGCTCGTCACGTCCTCGCCGGGGAGCACCTCGCTGACTTTGACGGGCTGGCGGCGCAGGGCGTCGCGCGCGACGCCAACGGCCTCATACATGGACCGCAGGTCCTTGGCGTAGTCGCCGCTGCCCGTGTCAAAGTAGTTGTACGTGATGTCGGGCACGTCGAGCGGGTCGGCGGAGCGCAGGCGCACGGTGCCGGCATTGTTGCGCGGGTGCGCCTTGAGGATGGCCCAGGAGAAGACGTCGTGGTCCTGCGTAATGTTGATGCTGTACTGGGGAAAGTAGCCGCGAAAGTTGACGGGCCCGCCAAAGAGGAAATTGTCGTACTCGCCATTCTCCGTGACGGAGCTCTTGTGGAACATGGCCACCGGGAGGCCGTTGGTCGCGAGCGTGCCGCGGTCGCCAAACGTCGGATTCTCCCACTTGTCCAGACACGTGTCGTGCTCGCCGTTGAGTCCAAACGTGCAGCCCTTGAGCGCGGAAAAGTCCTTGGGCACCGTGCCCTGCACGTTGATCTCGTAGTGGTCTTGCAGGTTGCCGCCCACGCCGGGCAGGTCGACGACGACGGGGATATCAAGCGACTCGAGCTCTTCGCGGGGACCGATGCCGCTGAGCTTCAAAATCTGAGGCGAGTTGTAGGCTCCGCCCGCGACAATGACTTCGCGCGAGGCATTGACCTTGCCCGGCTTTCCCTTGCCAGCGGTGCCGTAGCGCGGGCTGGCCTTGTACAAGTACTGGCCGTCGAGAAACTCGACACCCGTAGCGCGCGGCTTGTCGCCGCTCTCGTCAATGATGACCTTGGTGACATGGCAGTTGAGACGAACGTCGAGGGGATACCTCTTGTTGCCGTCCTTGTCCTTGGCGTCTCGCACAGAGACGACAAACTCGCGTGAACCAACACGGGAACCGTCCTTTGTGGAGATGGGCACCAGATAGTACGAGTCGGTTGTATCCCGCGACTTTGAATCGGCGTTGGCGTCCCCGAGAAGCAGGCTAGCCAGGTCGCCGATGGCCGGGAGGAGCTTGCCCGAGGCAAAGGCGCCGCCGGTGTACAGGCTCAGCAGCTGAGGGTCTTGGAGGGCCAGCGAGATCTTTGTCGTCTCTGTGCTGAGCCAGCCGTCGTGGCCGTGGCCGCCTTCAAAGGGCAGGCCGTAGTTCTTCTTCTCCATGCGCACAAAGTACTTGCGCATGTTGTCGGCGCTCCAGGAGGAGTCGCCGGTGAGCTGCGCAATCGAGTCAAAGTCGGAGCGGTGCGGATATATTGTGACTAGCGCATTGTGCGCTGTGCACCCTCCCAAGGTCTGGGTACGCGGATACAGCGTGCCCTTCATCTTGGAGCCGGCGGGCGGTTGCAGCCCAGTGTACAGACCGCCGTCGGGCGTGTCGTAGCTCGTCTTGTAGTCGCGCGCTTGGCGCTTCTCGTCGGCGTAGTGGTGGACAAAGAAGTTCCAAGCGATGGACTCGTCTTCCGAGGCCTTTGCAGAGTACGCAGGCACCTTGTAGTTGGTGTTGTCGCCCTGGTCGTCGCCGGCCTCGATCAGGAGAGTCTTGTGGCCGGCCATGGCCAGACGTGCGGCCAGAGGACCGCCGCCGGCGCCGGAGCCGATAACCACATACTCGTATCCTGCGAGCTCAGTCGCGTTTGAGATTGTAGAGTTTGAGATTGTAGAGTCTGAGATTGTAGAGTTTGAGATTGCCGGGGCGGCGGCAGCGGAAGCGGCAGCGGCAACCAGACCGAGAGCTGCCTTGAAAAGCATCACGAAGATGGACCTTGAAGGCTATGTATGGCACCTCGTCGTTGTGTTGTGAGTAGTGCGTCTTGAAAGATACGTCTATTTGCAATAGACAAATTGTATTGGAAACAGTACTCTAGCAAATGAAGAATATAACACGAATATCGAGGCTATAGAACAAGAGGCTTTCGCTGACCTTTATACTCTCGGCCACCCCAATAGTACATGTAGGACATGCATACCAGACCAGCGGCGAAATTCACTTTGGTGCTCCAGAATTCCCGAGGGTACGGCTTGCTTTGCTTACGGTAAATCCGGTTCTTCTATTCCATATTGCTCATGAACGTCGATCCGCGTCAGCCAACGCCCACCTTGTTCCTGCAACATGTCCAAGACAGGTCCTCGCCGGCCATCCTTCTCTTTACCGCGGTCTTGTTGCTCCGCAATATTGGTCAGAAAGAGCAAAGGACACACTAGCAAGCTAGCTTGATCGTATTGTCGCCCTCCGCAGAATAATGACGCTAACTATGCAAGTCTAAATTCCTTTCGAGGATGATGCCGGTAATACCAGACCACGGCGGAGAGCCCCCACCCAAGCTAAGCATCCCAAAGCACGATATTTTTCGGGTGGTCTTGATGCCAGTGGGAGGCAAGAGGGTCTCACAAGAGTCATCCTGGGCCCGTGATATCCAATACGATACGACGTTGTCGTGGCAAAGTGGAAAAGAGGAACCGGTCGCAGTTTGCGTGATGACATGTAGGTCATAGGTGCATGAATGGAGAGCCCACTCGCGCTCGGAACCATCCCATTATCCAAGTGGCCGGAAACAAGGCTGCAGATTCCACAGATACTAGCCAAAAGCCTAAATGCGATTCATGTGAAAAACCGGAGAAGAAAAGGGAAAAAAGCGGTGGCCTTGCCAACTTTGCCCACCGCCTTGCCAATCTTGACGGATGTCTCCGTCTTGAGGATGGGTGTCCCGGACCCTGCTTGCCTAATCTTTTGCCAATTGCTTTGTCGAGACCAAGATTCAATCGATATAATCGACGGTGATGCAGTTGAAATACCGCCAATATTGCTGACGCGGCCAATAATGCTGTGCATGGCTGGACGCAGCCACCTCGGACGCTGCGCGAGCAAGGAAGCAAAAAGACCAAATCGGTGATCGGCCGAATTCTACGCCCACATTATTAGTTGACTAGATGGCTTTTCCAGATAAAGCCATGGCAATCTTAATGGTAGAAAGTTTTGCTAGGCCATTTTGTGATGCATGTGGAAGCGGCCCGCGAAAGGCCCACAGAAATCTGGCTAAACAATACGAATTGTACCAGGATTGTGAGATGGCATGGCGTATTGTGCCAATGGTAATTGGCTAGCTAAACATCTTTATTGGGGCATTCGTAGATATTGTGCTCGTCGATCCGCCAAAAGACGAGCAAAGACTGAGGCGCGGATAATAGAGTCAAGCCACAAATCTGAAGGTTGACCAACCTCGGCAACATCAGTCATGCGTCTCTTTCTCTTTCTTGTGGCAGCTGAAGATACTCTGGCATATGATGACATGGTGACGAGCTGATTAGCTTTTGTGTCCTGATATGCTTTTCCACCATGCAGGAGAGTGGGCTCAATAAACGTAATGCAGCGAGTGCCGATTGCCCTCGGAAAGAGAATATTACATATAGCCGGTCCAGGCAAAAGCAAGAAAGAGACGAAATAGCGGGGAAAAGATGGCAATGGCAACTACGGCCGAGCTCATGACGGCCCTTGTACAGAAAATTCCAATCTAGATTCCAACCCAACAGAAAAGAAACGCAACGCTCGACCAAAGACCAAGTTTTTTGACAGGCCGCAACAAAACTCAAAAAGGCATCATCAGAAGGGTGCTTGCTTAGTTCCAGTGATTGCCTCCACCAGGCTGGCCGCGGTAGGCCGGCTGGTTGGCGGCGCTATAGCCGGGGCCAGGACTTTGCGTCCTATGCTGGCTGTATTGTTGCTGCATGGGACCAGGGGTTGTGCTGTACTGCCCCGGTTGTCCCATTGGGCTTTGCATCCTATGCAAGCCGTATCCTTGCTGAGGGGCCGGTGAGCCCAGGCGGTAAGGATCGGCCGTGGCGGAGCGCGTCTGGCCGACAGGAGATTGTGGCTGGCGGGGAGGCATCATGTCGCTCTGTGTGCGAGACACTTGACGATGAGCATCGTTTCCAAGACCTGCGGTGGCCGGTGAAGGAGGGACACCAAAGTCGAAGCCATGAGGCGATGTAGGTGTTGCAGGTGCAACGTGACTGGGAGCATGGCCGACCGCCACGGCCCCGCCAGCTGCCGCGCCAGCGGCGCCAGCAAAAGCCACATCAGGAACCGTGGGGTGGCGGGAGCCCGGCCGCGAGTCGTCGGGGTGGTTAAACGGGTTGCCGGCTGTGCCGAGAGGCGTCAGATTGCCGCTCTTTTCTCCGTATTCATGTCCGTGCTCTCTGAAGCCGTCGGGGTCGACACCGTCCTTACGGAACTGTGCCAGTTCCAGGCGCTCCGCCTCCGTCTTTTCATCGGCGAGTCTGGCCTCGGCAGCGCCCAATCTGCGCTGTCGAATGTAATAGTAAAGGAGAGTACCGATTGCAAGAGCGGCGACAGCCCCGGCCCCTGAATAGATGCCAATCTTGGCGTTGGGCGACAGATTCTTCCAGCCATCCGCTGAGCTCGAGGCAGGCGGCTTATTAATGTTATTGTAAGCAGTCGAGTTACCTCTGCACATACGGTTAGCGTTACATTCTTAGCCTGTGGCGTCGGCATGTGAAACTCACTCCTTGATCTGAATGCTTTGGTAGCTGCCAGTCTTGTCTCCGTAGGAATATTCCTTGGCGCCCTTGGTGTAGTCCTCTATCTTGAGACTCTTGACAAACATGGTATAAGGTCCCTTGGAATAATCAGTCTCGCCGCCAGCCCATTTAATGGTGCCTGGAGGCAGTGAAGGGTCGCCACCAGCCCAGATGCCAATATGCATGCGCATGGGAGTCTGCGGGTACTTGTCACCATTTTTGGCATCGTTGTAGGTAAGGGTGCGGATCACGTTGCCATCGATGTACCACTCAAGTCTGTCCTTGGTCCAGTCGACGATGTAGGTGTGGTAACCGTCTTGGTTGCCGCCCTCCATGACGTGCTCTTTTCCATAAGAATGGTCTTTCTCATCACCCTTTGCAAAGATGTTGGTGGTGACTTGGGTGGCATTGGCGCCCAGGAATTCAATGTCGATTTCGTCCAAGTCGTCGCTCAGCAGCATGAGAGAGCTGACAATTCCGGTGCCAGGGGCAACCTTGAGGCTGATTTCGTAGCGACCCCAAAAGATGTAAAACTTGGATCGAATCGTGGGCGAGTCGCCCTGCTTCTTGACGGAGAAGCCGGCACCAGTATCGGCATGGTAGTCGACGCTTCCGACAGTGGTTTCCCAGAGATCATAAGACGGGGTCGTGTTGAAGTTGAACAAGTGAGCAGTACCCAGAGCCGGGTCGGCAGGGCAGTCGGTGCGGTTCAGAGGCTGACAATCTGTGTGGACTTGGGCGACGGCGGTGCCCAGCAGCACAACGCTGGCGGCGAGGCGGGTGAAACGCATGATGGGTAGTTCGTCTCAATTAGTGGCGCGAGGCCTTTGCAATGGGGTATCTCGAGCGATCTAAAAGCGGTGCACAAAGAAACGACGCAAATCAGAGAAACGAGTTTAGAGAGGTATCCGACGACAACGTCTGTATTACGGTCCCCTGGTCCAGCAGAGGAGCGCGGGGTCGGACGGGTTGATGAGTGTCTGAAGAGACGGTAAGGAGCGTAGAACCGAAAATCGGTTGAAAGGAGCGTTGATTCCCGCTGGAGAGAGTGAACAGCGGCGAAGATATCTGCAAAATGAAAAACTACACGACGTTGTGAGGAATGAATGAAAGACTGAGGTTGGAAAGAACAGAAGTGGCGAGCGCGTGCATTGTCAGCAGGGAAAAGGCGTGGCGTCCTATTTCGTGCCCACGCCCATTAATTATTTCTATTTGTTAGCCTACGCAATTTCCAGGGGGCAAGACAGGAACTGAGATAACAAGAACGTCCCTTTTTTGTCTCTGCAGGCATCGCACAACCAGCCGATTCCTGGAATCCAATCAATTTCTCAGGGGCTCGCCAAGGCCAAACGCCAAAACCCCAGAACGGCTTGGTGGCTAGCCAGTGACAACGCTTTCTTTGGTGGGTCCTCGGCGGGAGGTGTGCATTTATGGGTCACGAGCCCCCCCAATCGTCCAATGGCAGCAAGAACAGGTGGGTAGTGCCGAGAGCGGCCACCGCTTAACTTGTTGGCTAATCAGTCTTGTCATTGGCTCAGGTCATGCCATCGGAGGACAGTGAACTTCCCGTAGCAATATTCGTATATTAAATCTCGGCGAGGTGACATTTCATTCTCTGAGCTTACGAGACATCCTTAAAGGACCCGCTTTGCTCGCCCGCATATTGGCATTCAACAACTTCAGTAAAGATCAGGCCAGTATCCGTAGCTGGTCTTTCATTTCACAAGGCGCAGTCTGTCGCCCTCATCCGTTAAATCTTTTGGCTCTCATCGCAGCCGCGGCCATCGTAAACCCCTGTTCAACGGCCGCTGGCTGTGCTGTATCGAGAAGCGAGGCGGCACAACTGAGAACAAGATCAGAGATCGATTAGTGTCTCAATGAATCTTAGGTTACACGCGCGCATACCAGTACAAGACTGAGGTCTCGTGGCGGCGTCGCAAAGACGTCATTTCAAAGACCATGCCCTATCACCGCCGTTAGTTCAGCCCGCATACATTGCTTCAACCGAGACTTTTTGCAATACTCACGTCCCAGCACTTTGCCGCGCTTCGACACCTCGGCCGCGTGGTGCTGCTTAATCCTCGCGCGTCGCGCATCCGCCTCGGCCTCCTCCTCGAGCTGCCGGACGTGCTCCCGCGCCTCCCTCACCCGTCGCCTCGCCGCGTCCAGCGCCCGATCCGCCTCCTCCTCGGCCGCCTCGGCACCCATGACGTGCTCTCGCGCCCGGAGGATGCTCGGATCGAGGTCGCTGTCATTGCCGCCCATGCCCATCTTGTAGAGGCCTTTGTGCAGGAGGCTCGGGCTGCGCTGCGGCGCGTCTTCTTGCTCCGCGACGGCGACGGCGCCGTCGTCGTGGCTGCGCCGCAAGAAGCTGCCTCGCTTGCTACGCACGTCACCAGAGGACGACGCTGTCGTCGAGGTGGTCCGTGCCGGTGATGGCTCGCGGCGGCTGTGGAAGAGCCCGGGGTTCTTGAGTGCGGCCTCTGCGGCGGCTGGCTCTGTTGGGGCCGCGCGGCGTGACTGAAACAGAGGCATTTGATTCTCTACCGTAGTTCTGCTGTAATACTTGTATCAGGGTGTAGATGGCGGCCAGAGAGGCTCTCGAGTACGTATGGCAAGTTCTCGTGTGCCCTACAAATTATGACGGGCGCATGGCACGGTAATATAATACAGTGCAACACCTTCCCCTCAAATAGATTGAAGCAGAGCCTTGTTTATTCTCTGACAACTCATGGCCTGGGCTTGCCAAAACTTGGTTTCTATTGGCGAGATGGTTGGTTGATCCTGCGCCAGTGACGTCAATGCCGCCTCTTCGTGAACTCCGTCTCCTATAAGCCGCGAATCACGGCGATGGCGAGAACGCCGCTGTAGCACAAGGGAAAAAAGGAGTTTCCAGAAGCAGACGCCTGGCGCATTCTTCCGTATATCCATGTTCTTAGTTTGGCACCGATGACGTGAATCTTGAGGCCCAGAGACGCTGTTATGCGACGGCCTATTCATCCCAGCTTCACATTAGGTGTCGACCCGTGTCATTACCAGACACCACATACAACTCTTCGCGCATCACATATCTTGCTTGTTGAAAAACACGAATGGCTTATGCCCGAGTCTGCCCGCATGGCCGTGTCTCTGGGACCCGAGACATGCCGTAAATGGTCTCGCAGTCGCAATGCACATCTTGACGAATTGAACGAACATGAAAAACAACCTTATGAGTTATACAGATTGACAGTAACAAGAAAAATTGATAAAGAGACTAAATTCAACATCCCCATGACAGACTTCTAGTTTTGAGATGTAAGCCCGACATTGCTTCCCCAGATCCACACCTCTGCCCTGTATTGCCAAACAATAAGGAAAACCGCTACTCATTTCTTTCAGCGGAAAGACTTTTTGAGCATATTACATTGTGAAAGAACATGTGACGACGAATAGGTTCGGAAAACGTCTGATTTTGTATCCCAGGACCCGATTGAAATGATACGAGACTGCGCTTGCGTCAAAATGTGTACAAGAAACATAAATGCGAGGGGAATAGATTAATTCAAAAACAAAAGGGGGTGTAGAAGCGAAGACAAAAGGGAAAATTGACCGAGTTGCAAGCAAATCCAGAAACTAGGCCAAGACGTGTCGGTCGATAAAACGGCCAGTGGTGCGGGAGTCGTAACGCAGCGAGAGACTGAAACAATATGCAAGTCGAGTCGTACAATGTCAACAGCATCTCAGCTCACATAATGACACATTTGCTCTCCTCACGCTCCTTTTTGACGCTCAAGGCAACGCGGGCAGCCTCGGTGAAGGCTTCGTTTACACCACGGTTCTTCATGGCCGAGCACTCAAGATAGCGCGAGGCTCCTATGCGGCGAGCGACTTCAAGGCCCTGCTCATAAGTGATGAGAGGCTTCTTCTCACGGGGTTCAGCAACCTCGGCGGCAGGGGCGCTGGCACCGGCGGCTTCTTCCGCATCTTCTTCTTCGGTCTGCTCGCGGAGATCGCACTTGAGGGCGACAAGTACGAGCTTCACACCAGCGCAATTGTCGGCAATTTCGCCAACCCACTTGGACTCGACGTTTTCCAGCGAATCCTTGCTGTCGACCGAATAGCAGAGCATGATAAGATCGGTGTCATCTGCAAAGGTGTGTTAGAACCTAAGTGGCGGCAGCAAACTAGCCCGAGCAATGTCGCATACCGTACGAGAGAGACCGTAGCCGGTCGAATTCTTCTTGGCCAGCAGTGTCCCACAGTGACAGCTCAATGTGGACGCTGTCGACAAAGATGTCTAGTCATGTGCATTAGCCAAGTACTCATCCGAGGAAATGCTCTGCATTTGCGTATCTCGTACCATGGACATAATTTTCGAAAACGGTAGGTTCGTAGACGGTAGGGAAGTAGCTACAGTGTTGTCAATGGGGGTCCGGCAGCTATCGTGAGGCATTCGCTGCATACCCTCTCGTGAAGACGTTCAACAATGAAGTCTTACCGCAAGCACCATCACCCCTATAATTCACCGTCGTTAGCAGAGATGCGGTTGGTGTAAGCACCCGTTCTTCGAGGCGACGGGCAGCTCGGGCCAGCAACGGGTACGCACAGTAGCACCAGCTTGCGCTGGACATTTTTCGATCCTCCGCAAAGGGGCATGTTGTCAGTCGCGGGATAAACGATACGGTCGTCGGAAAATTATCGCAGGCCGTTAAGCCAACCAATGTGGTTCTCGTGTCCTGAGACTCTGTTTTCGAGGCTGCAGTATTTGGGATTTGCGAGCGTAGTGCCTCCGGATGGGAGACAGCAATGTCGAGGGTGCCGTTCGTTACAGAGCCAGACGCAATGAAAATGCAGCGCCAAGTGAATATAATATGAGGAGAGAATGGTATGCAGTGGTGGTGTTGAGAGTAGGTGGCCGTTTAGGTAGCGTGCGAGGATGAAGAGGAGAAGCGGGCAAGGCAATAATAGAGAGTGCAAGGTTGAGGCCAAGAAAGAGTCGAGGGCGCGCGAGGTGGAGGATTGATAGTGGAGGCCTGGGAGATGATCGCAGGCCAGGCTCAACCTTGTACTGCGTCAAGGGGGCCACTGTTGCCATTCCACTCACCCAAACTGCGCGACCGACTCGTAACTTTAGTTCATTACTTAGTAGATGGTGCCCACTTGGGCGCCGCGAGGCGTCGCAAGCCACCATAATTCATGCCATCAACAAAACCCTCATTGCAAGGAAAGGGCTTATATTATGCGAAAACGGCTTCTAGACCTATACATTGTAATCTTGCTCCCATGTGCAGTCAAATGGGAAGCCTCATTCGAGGCCAAACATTTGTGTCTGGCTCAACCATTACCTTTTCGACACGTCAATGCTTCTGGGCTACTGTCAACCTTGCAAATTACCCCATATAATGCGCTGGTGGTCCTGATGAATGTTCAAGACATGATGAATTTACAAGTGCTACAAAGTCTCGAGATGCTAATGCGTGGTATAAAACGATCCTCTCCGCCTCAATCATCATCTCTCTGGTATCCATGCCTGTTGCGCCCCATTCTGGCTCCGAGGTCCATATCTCCGGCTTGCCGATGTAGACCGTTCGTAAAGGCTCTATCTCCATTGCGCTCCCGTGCACTATCGTCCGCAGCTCGTGCGAGGCGCTCTCTCTCTTCAATCGCGGCCAGCCGTTCGCTGCGATCCTGATCCAGGTTGCTTGCAGCGCTCTGCATAGCTGCGAGCTTGCGTGCCTTTTCCTCCTCCCGATCCCGCTCGACGTCGTCATTGTTGTTCTGTCGTCCATTGCGGTATCCATCACGTCTACTCCCATTGCCATTCCATCTTCTATCGCCAGTCTGGCGGTATTGAGACCGATCTCCTCTCCTGTCATTTGAGTCGCGGTTGCGAGATCTATCGCCTTCGAAAGATCTACGCCGCGAGTGTCTGGCATCTGTATCACGCTCTCTTAGAGGTGATCTGTCGTATCTGCGCGAATCGTCTCTTGCGCTATGTCGTCTGTCTCTGGAATCGTTCCGATGGCGTCGAGAGCTCGGTTCTTCAGAATCATCTCTCCAACCTCGGGAGCCTCTGCCATCATCACGGGAATCAGAACGACGCCGGTGTGGACTTCGAGATCGCGAGAGTGAACGACGTCGGGATTTGTGTGAGCGATCGTGACCGCGATGTCTGTCTCCGTCGCGACTATGGTGGCGGTGCCGTCGTTTATGTCTGTCTTCGCGGTGTCTGCTACCATTCTTCTTGTCGCCGTCGTCCGTCTTGCCCATTGCGGCCAACAATTGCTTGCGGCGAACAGGATCGTTCATCATGGCTTCGTAGGCAGCCTGCTCCTGGCGCTTGATTGCCAGCAAAGGGTCGTCTCGAATCTTGGCTGCTGTGTCTCTAGCGCTGTTTGCATTCTGCAGCGCCATGAAACTCTCCTGTCCGGCATTCTTTTCCAGCTTCTCGTGATCGTTGCCCTTGATCAAGTTATCGATTCGGCGCTTCCCAAGCAGGTACGCTTCCATTTCCTCAGTTGTGCCGGCCTGACCGTCAGTAGGTCCTTGGTACATCCAGTCGACTCTGTCGATCCTCTTTTTTCCTCCCGCCGCCTCTAGCTGCCGTTGCAGCTCTTCCTTGGCGCGCTCTTCTTTGATTTCATCGATGCGCTGCTGCGTGCGCTTGCGCTCGGCGAGCGCCTTCTGCTCTTCATCGTAAACGGCCGCTTGGTTACGCCGAAGCGTTGGGTGGAACGACTTTTTCAAGTTGAGATCACCACCACCCATTTTTGCGATATGCGGGATGCTGAATGTAGAGAAAAGTATGCGCAGGACCAAGCTGAAGGCAGCACCAACAGTGGCGATAAAATCGAGGCTGGCTCTCGCACTAGCGCGGCAGCCTGTAGGTCCCCACAATTCTACAATATAGACTGAGTCGCGAGGCTCAGTCGGCGAATAAAACACGTGCGCTGCTCTGTCCAGCTTACGGCTTGTAAGAAACATCAAAGCAAGTTATCTAATTCTCGGTCTCTTGTACAGTGCTCTGAATGGAGACCTTCTGTTTCTGAGAGTTTACTGTGCCGCTCTATAAGGTCTGCCATGGCATTGATATTGAGCGACGGTGACTGAGTTGATTCAATAATTTCTGCTATAATTTCTGGATATTCGTACAAGAGCTTTCACCTCGATGGGATCGGCTCACATGCTTTTGATCGTAATATACAAACGGCAAATCGGCTCTATTCGAGGGTTACGACCGGAATTACCAGCTTGCTCGCTTCACGCCGGGAATGTTTCCAGCCATAGCCTGCACTCTGAATTGATACTGTCTCTAGTCAGAGTTTGAACAAATCTGATGGAACAGTTTCTTGGGCTTACTCTGCTCATTTTAAAGTCGCTCAGGATACCACGGCCCTGACCGCCCATGATACAGCGGTTGCGAATTTGTGTCGGTCGGGTATAGCAGTGCATCTGCGCAAGCTGCAATTGAGCCTCCGCGCGGACTCGGGCCGGGAGAGTAGTATTTCGTATCATGTATCGAAGCGCTTGTCTATCATGGTCCTTTGTTAGATTCTGCTTTCTTGTGGCGTCGCAATTTGCGCATGACTGTCGCCGTGCTAATAAGGGAACTCGTGCGTACCGCTCAGGCTCGAATTGCTCGAAGGCTTTTCGCTTGGTGTGATCGCGAATCGTTCGGATGTTGTAGAAGCATCCTATATCGAGTTTCTTCGCGCGAAATATGGACATCTTGGCGGTATCGTGATGTTTGACAGGCAGAAGGATCCGGAGCAGGCTTAAGGCCTGTGAAAGGATATCGCCGTAGGGGAGAAACTCCACAGTTTAGCCGACCGCATGTATTAGTGCTGTGTGTGCTCAGGTGCCGAGGTCGCGACCAATCGCGTTGGACGAGAAAAGAGGAAAGAAATCCGTCATGTAAAAGAAGAGATATGCAAAAGAAGGAGCAGTGAACATCAAGAATTTACGGAAATGAGTTTCGATCAAAAAACTAAGTTCTCTACCATCTCTGTGCCGTCACCTACAGAGTCACTGGCACTGCTGTGGAGACCACTCTAGATCAAAGTTTCTGGTAACTAGTGCTCTGACAATACGCCCCGTTCCTTGATCTCCTTAATCTGATTCAGCAGTACTTTGACAATTGAGAGGAGTGCCAGTCTCTTTGGCCCTCTTATCACCTATGTGTTGGAAATAATTCTGAGCCACGTTGGACAGCTGCAGCACATATTGACGTAGCCTCAGCTCAGGAGCCTCCACCTCAGAGGCCCGACCCGAGCCATGGCTTCTGCGGCGAAGCTGAATGATGATGCCATTCCCCAAGATAAGGCTAGTCATGAAACTTCAGATGATTCTGGAGACTCCGATATTGAGTTGGACGAATTGAGAGATGAAATTGATGCGGATTTGCTTCCCGGCACACGTCACGGCTCGTCGAAGCAAAAGCGTCATGGCACGGATCCTTCGGATCACTTCCTAGCACGGATACTCGCCTGGCGCTTACGGAAAAGAACCATTATTGTTACCGCGATACTCATCGGTCTTGTGGTGTTTGGTGCCTTGTTCGGCTGGGGAAAATACACACAAACACCCCCAGAGGGCCAATCGCCCCCGTGGTATCCCTCTCCAAGAGGCGGCACTGTTTCCCAATGGACCGAGAGCTATGACAAGGCTGCCAAGATGGTCAAAAATATGACGCTGGCAGAGAAGGTTAACATTACTACGGGCACTGGATGGGCTATGGGACTCGCGGTCGGGAACACAGGACCGGCCATCTACGCTGGTTTCCCTTCTTTGGCGTTGCAGGATGGTCCCTTGGGCATCAGGTTTGCCGACAATGCTACTGCATTTCCCGCCGGGATTACAGTTGGCGCCACCTGGAATAAGGAACTCATGTACCAGCGTGGCCAAGCTCACGGGAAGGAAGCACGAGGCAAGGGCATCAATGTTCTGCTCGGTCCTTCAGTTGGTCCACTGGGGCGCATGCCTGCCGGTGGCCGCAACTGGGAAGGATTCGGGCCTGATCCGTATCTACAGGGTATCGCGGCAGCCGAGACGATTCGTGGTATCCAAGGCGAAGGGGTCATGGCTACCATCAAGCATTTCGTGGCAAATGAGCAGGAACACTTCCGTCAACCTTGGGCCTGGGGCCTACCACATGCGCTTTCATCCAACATAGATGATAGAGCAATGCATGAGCTCTATGCTTGGCCCTTTGCCGATGCTGTCAAAGCCGGCGTCGCCAGCGTCATGTGCTCCTATAACATGGTCAACAATTCTTACGCATGTGGTAATTCCAAATTACTCAACGGAATCCTCAAGGATGAGCTTGGATTCCAAGGATTCGTCATGTCTGATTGGCTTGCGCAACAATCTGGCGTCGCAAGCGCACTCGCCGGACTCGACATGTCAATGCCAGGTGATGGATTAGGCTGGACGGATGGCAAATCCCTTTGGGGTCCTCATCTATCACGCGCTGTTTTGAATGGCTCTCTACCGGTCTCAAGATTGGACGATATGGCTCTACGAATTGTCGCGTCGTGGTATCAACTCGGACAAGATGACACGTCCCGATTTGACGGAAAGGGTCCCAACTTTTCGTCTTGGACCAAGCATCGTATGGGATACATCAGTGACGGGAGCTCTTCTAAGCAAGATAAAGTTGAAGTCAATCAGTATGTCAATGTGCAGCAAAACCATTCCATTTTGGCAAGGCAAGTCGCAGTCGAAGGTACTGTGCTTTTGAAAAACACCGGTATCCTCCCACTGGCTCGTCATGGGCTCCGTTCGGAAACGGAGCGCAAAAGAGACGGTAAAACCAATGTTGGCATATTTGGAGATGATGCAGGACCAGGTCTTGGTCCGAACTTTTGCGCCGATCGAGGCTGTAACGAAGGAACACTAGGCTCTGGATGGGGCAGCGGAGCGGTCGAGTTTCCCTACCTGGTAACACCAGAATCTGCGCTCAGCGCAACATTTGACTCTGGTGCTGTCAATGTATCTTCTTGGTTGTTGAATAAAAAGCCACACAAAGACCTGCTCCAGGCCATGGATGTTTGCATTGTGTTTGCCAACGCTGACGGCGGCGAAGGTTATCTCAAGTGGACGTCGGTGGCAGGTGACCGAAACGATTTGTTCTTGCAAAAGGGCGGAGATGAACTCATCCTCGCTGTTGCTGAGGGATGCGGGGGAGGCAAGGGCAAAACGATTGTCGTCGTCCACGCCGTAGGGCCTGTCGTCATGGAGCGCTGGATTGACCATTCCGGGATTGGAGCTGTCCTCGCTGCAAACCTCCCAGGACAGGAAAGCGGGAATGCCATTTCGACGATCATTTTTGGAGATGTCTCGCCAAGCGGCAAACTCCCCTATACTATTGGGAAATCTCTGGATGATTACGGCTCCGGGGCCAAAGTCATGTATACCCCAAATAGCCTTGTCCCGCAGCAAGATTTTACGGAAGGGCTGTATGTTGACTATCGTCATTTCGACAAGCACAACATCAAGCCGCGTTTCGAGTTTGGCTTCGGACTATCTTACACGACTTTTAATTACAGCAATCTGCAGATTACAGAAGTCAAGGCAAAGTCAAAACTGGCTGGGGACCGACCTGCCGACGGAGCGACTCCACCGGAGTTGGACGACAAAATTCCAGATATCAGCGAAGCAATCTTTCCTGCCGAAATCCGCCAGCTCAAAAAATACATTTACCCATATATTAAATCGGAATCGGAGATTAAGCCAGGTGACTATCCCTACCCCGATGGGTACGAGGTCGAGCAGCGTCCCTCGGCCGCCGGGGGTGGAGAAGGCGGCCATCCGGATCTCTGGGAGACGCACGTCACAGTACAAGCTGATGTTGGCAACGATGGAGCTGTTGAAGGAAAGGTTGTGCCTCAACTCTACCTGTCATTCCCTGATACGAAAGGAGTGGACTTTCCCGTCCGTGTTCTTCGTGGATTCGAAAAAGTCTCGTTGACACCAGGAGAGACGCAAACCGTCCGTTTCAACTTGACAAGAAGGGACTTGAGCTACTGGGATACGACACTTCAAAACTGGGTCATGCCTGAGGGCACATTCTCTCTTTCAGTCGGCGCCAGCTCAAGAGACATTAAGCTTTCAGGCACTTGGTGATTGTATATACTAATGTTGACGAAGAGATGAGACTGAGGCAGGATCCTCGGACGGGGGATAATGCATCATCAAGAATGAAACTTGTTCTTTTGCTTTGTTCCACGACATGGGATTCTTACACCTTCCGTATTGAGCGAGGCAGATTGGCGCTTAATATAGGGCTGCCGACGTGGCTGTGCCCGCGTTTACAAGATAGAGCCACTCGGCCTCTTTCTCACCCGGTCGGTTGCCGACCTGGCAATGCAGGGAATGTTGAAGAGGTTCGTTGCAGCTACAACTTGCATGAAACATTTGTCTGGCGCCCTCATATATGTGTGCTATTTTCTGCTGGCCTGTTACAAACTATTCTGCGCGCCGGTCGTTGGCAGTTTCTACTGCGTAGCCTTGGCTTCTTCATGCACTGCGACGCAGCAAGGCAACCCCAGCCCTGCCCCGGATTGGTCATAGGCACGCACGGCCTTGCTCAAAAAAAGAGTTGCCATCTTACACGCCGGAGAGTTTATTAAAAAGGGAAAAAAAAGCAAAACCTCGGTGGCTGAAGAAGAAGAATAGAGATGGTCTGGTTCTATTTTGATGACTTCTGCAAGCCATTTCGTCAACAAAAAGGTGGCTGGCGGTCCGGCGCTTAAGCACAGCAGCCAACTGCATGTCGCGGGAGGAGGGGGGGGAGGAGGATGAGGCTGACCACTCACTGCCACGAGAAACGGGACAGAAATAGAAACAAGGCGTATGCACGACCCCGGCTAGCGCATTTTGGAAGCACACCAGGAAACAGCTTTTTCTTCGGCCGCAGGGAGTCAGCGTATGTGTGTGTGTGTGTGTGTGTGTGTGTGTAAGTGGGCGCCGGCAACGTCGAATCAGGCCCCGTCGAGGGAAATTCGCCGACAAAGCATAACGTTATAACTAGATGGGATGGAAACCTTATTTTGAAAAGGTGCCATCGTTTGGATGCAAGATATATAGCTTTGCGGCTCAAAATCCTCCAGACTTGGGTGGTGGCGTTGCTTCATTGTCATTACTCTCTGCACATTACGGCTCCCCAAGCAATTGCCAAAACTCTCTTGTCCGACATTGTCGGGAAAAAAGCTCTTGTTGACATTAGGAGAGATTACTTTGCTGAAACGGGCAGGCTTGCCAGCCAAAGTCTCATCGAGGCTCCCACGCCCCAGGGAAAAAAACAGGCGCAACTGCCCAACTCCAATGCGGTTCTCACTCCTGCCGGCGCTAGCACAGGGCTGACTTACACCACGACTCCGCCACGAGAAACCGTTTGGTGAGATAGCTTTTAACTACTACCAATGGGACGGGCCTTCTAGGCCAAGGATTCTTCATCAAGGTGGGTTTCTTTTTTTTCTTCTCTGGTCAGATCTTATATGTTGCACCCCGTTGCTTATTATTCCGGTAGCACGCTTTTCTCGCGGACCTCACTGTACCCGTGTGCAGCATACACCTCGTTGTAACAGGTCCCGAGGCTCAAATGGCAAGTTGATGCCTCTTTGGGACATTTTACATTGAGGGGTACTTGCTGGTGTTGGGATTTATATATAAAGCAGAGAAAAACATCAGCACCAGTCCCCCCCAGGTCTGAAGAAGTCGACTTTGGGCCAAGCCATGAGCCATGAACGTACAACAACGTACTCGGAAACTGTCCACATCTCATCACCAACAACTCGCACGCACCGCTCGACAGCGAGCGACGGCGATGCTGCTACAAGCCGCGTACCCCATATCGTCTGGAGCTATGCCGTCTTATCAAGATCCCTTTGCGCACTACAACGTCAACTCGCCAGCCATGTCTACCGGAAGCAACAGCCACCAGCACAATCACTATACCCCCTCGACGTCGAGCGACCCCAATATCGTCCCCCCGGGCCCGTCGCTTGCTCCTCCTCTTCCTCCTCCTCCTCCACCACCACCACCACCACCTTCTCCTCCCTCTCCTCCTGTCCTCACACTCTTCGACGTCGCCTGCCCGCCGCCGCCGCCGCCCCCTCACCGCAGCCCCTCGCCGCGCACCATCCGGCACCTCCTCGACACGCTCACGCACCAGCGCGTCGACACCATGACGGAGCTGTGCCGGATCGAGCGCGCGGCCGCCGCCTGCGCGCACCCCGACGACGCGCGCGCCTTCCAGGGCCCCATGACGCGCGCCTGGGTGCGCTACGTCGTCGGCCGTCGGCTGCTCGTCGAGCTGCGCGGCCTGACCCCGGGCTTCCCCGTCTGCGCCGAGCTCGTCGACGAGGCCCACCGCCGCGTGCGCGCCGACCCCGCGAGCAACCGCTCCTGGAACCTCGCTTGGCTGTGCCTCGTGCGCATCCGCGACGATAACCTCGTCGCCGCCTACGCCGTCGCCGAGGCCTCCAAGCCCTGCATGTGGGGGGGAGGGTGGCTGCCTCCGAGCGACGACGACGTCTTGAGGCTGAGCGCCTGCTTTGAGCGCGAGTGGACGCTGGCGGTCGCCATTTTGCTGAGGCACTGGCCCGTGGCACCGGCGTGGTATTGAGAGGGCGGCGAGGAAAAGTGTTTCCTTTTATTTTGGGCGTTGACTGCAAGATAGGTGGGCTGGTTATGGATATGATGGTCTTGATTCTTATTCGGTGTGCTTGTTTTTTTTTTTTTTTTTTTGTTATTGCTTATTTGATTCGCTTGGTGGTTGTATATGCATCAAAGATGGCGGAGTCTCGGGAAAGTATCGCAATCAAATAGATGGGACGGACATAGACAATCATGACGGATGGAGCCAAAGTTCAAAGAACTGCATGCACCATTATATCATGTATAGGTGATTTTTGATATTCTAGAGCAACATCGTTTAGTAAACGCCTTTTGCTCCCGTGAAAGCGCCGTGCGTGAACCATGCACCTAATAAAGACATTACGCAACTCCCGATTCGATAGCCTCGTAACGATTCGAAAAAAGCCAGGAAATTCGCTTAACTTCTTTTGTATTGTGTGTATGTGTGTCGTGATGGATACAAAACTATGCTTCGCTTTCTGGAGAGGAGCCATGCTCTTCTTCCCAGTCCTCACTCTCCAGACCGTCGCCGCGGATAAACAGCGCAGCGACAAAACCGATAAAGGCCAGACCACCAAAGACGGTCCATGCGAGTGCCTCGCCCTTGGGTCGGATGCGCACGGAAATGGTAAACAGTCCACCAGACACAATAGGGCCGACACTACGTCCCAGCGCCGAGAGCGTCTGCGCGAGGCCGTTGAGGGTGCCGAGGCTGGCATGTGAAGGTGCCGAGTTGGTAATCTGTGCAAGGTGTTAGATATTGTTTCTAGTAGCTTCGTTCAAGGAGAAAGAAAAAGTAATTTTCTTACCAGCAGCATGACGCTCGAGAGGCCACCGACGGAGCAAATGTTTTTGAAAATGAGCACGATGCAGAGCTCAATGTACAGCCACAGCTTGCCGCTCCCAATCCCAAAGAGGGGCTCGTCATCGGCGTATCCTACCCAGGGAATCAAGAGCATGCTGATTGCAAGGCCGAGCAGCGCGTAACGATACGTACCCAAGCTTCCAATCTTTTCTCGCAGTCGCCCGTAGACGAATGCTTGGAATGCTATGGTCGTGACGCCCGCGGCACTGAGGAACGCGCCGATTTTCCCCGGTTTGAGCTCGCGGCCAGTCGGAGCCGGGGCCGCCGCAAAGACTGGGTACAGCGAGTTGAAGCTAATGTTGGAGAGTTGGAAGACGAGGTAGGTGCTAAGGAGCAGCAGCGTGATGGGGTTGAATATTTCCTTCCAGATGCCCTGTTTCGAGTAACCTGGCTTGTTAGCGTCATAGCCGTTCAAGCCATCGACTTCGGTTTCATCCTCGGACGAAGAGTCAGAGGCAAGAAGAGGCTGCTGCTGCTGGCCGCAAGGCCACCGCGTGCTCCACGAATTGCGCCGGTTCGTCTCGGCCTTGCTACCCAGCTTCTTGTACCAGCTCGTGAGCCTGCGCAGCCACTGGGGCTTGCCGGGCCCGCGGCTGTCCTTGTCCAGCGTCTCCTCAAACCACAGCAGCACGGCGAGGAAGCCGGTGGCGAGCATCACCGCGCTCACCAGGTTCGGCGCGAGGTAAGGGTACGTGTCCGGAGTCAGACGGCCGACGAGGAAGCCGCCGACAGCCGGGCCGGTGATGCTGCCGAGGGAGTAGATGATGGGGAGGTAGGCAAACGCCTGGCTCTGGTTGGAGCGGTCCGTGACCTCGCCGAGCACGGTGGGCACGCAGGCGGCGTTGCCGTTGAGCAGGCCCATGAGCACCTGGACCAGGACAACCTGCCAGTAGCGCGTGCAGAGCCCAAAAACGCAGAAGCAGCCCATCAGCGCAAACGTGCCCGCGAGCAGTACCGGCTTGCGGCCAATCACGTCCGACGAGTAGCCCCAGACAAAGTTGGTCGACAGCTGCGCGAGGGCAAAGGAGCTGGCGACGACGCCGAGGTAAAATCCCGTCTTGTCGGCGTCCATGCCGGGCATCGAAGTGACCATCTCGGGCAGGTAGGGCGCAAGCGAGTTGAGCGCCGTCTGCTCGCACAGCGACAGGTACGCCAGTAGCAAGAGCTGCCGCACCGGCAGCGGCGTCTCGCCATTCTCCTCGTCGTCTTCGTCGTCATCATCGTCATCGTCGTCGCCGTGCTCGGAGCTGGCCGGCGACGACGGCAGCGAGGCGACGGAGCTCGCGCCGGACGCGGGCTCCAAGCCGGGCCTGGTGCCACTCGGCGTGCTTGGCGGCTCCGTCGGAAAAGTCTGGTACTTGTGCACGGACGAGCGGCGACCGCTTATGACGCCGGGAATCGGTGCCCCGGCGTGAAACGAGCCGGACGAGCTCGTGCGGCGCCTGAAGACGGCCGGTGGTGTGATGTGGTCTGGCTGGGGCATTCGGTACTGTGTGTGAGAGCGCCTACGACGCCCACGAAATCTGGAAAGGGCTCCTTTGTCGTCGAGCAGGAGTAAGGAAAACGAGGCGTCGCCGTTCAGCCCTCTTTCCCTTTTTTTTTCTTTTTCTTTTTTTTTTTTCCCGCTTTTTTGGCTCTGGGTTCGCTCTCTTTGTGTCTAGGTGAATTGTCGGTCGGCCAAAAAGGCACGCGACGAGCCGAGGGCAAATTGGAGCAACAAAAAGCTCGTGACTGCAGCAGCGCAGAAAGAAGATCAGACGGCGCACATGCTTGTGAGTAGATGAGTAAAAGAAATTGACGGAGACTCGTGGCGATGGCAATTGCGAAAAGGAAGAAAATATGCGCTCTGGAGGCCGGATGGTGAGTAGGAGTGAGCAGAGTGAGAGTACCAGGCCACACAAAAAAAAACGAAGTTGCAATGCCTACGTCACGGCTCTCAGGGCAAAAAACAAAAGGTTTCCCGCCCGGCCTTACCGCAAAGGGCGCTAGGCCCAGCCCGGTCGGCCAGTTCTTGTTTAGGCAGGACACGCCAGGATGGGATGACTGGAGATGCGACGAGACGGGGTTGTATGCGAACAAAGTAGAGCTGGTGTGCCTCATTCATTGCAGGATTACCTCATCAACTGAGGAGTTGGATGATTTTTCCCCCGCGCGAAGAATGGCTGGGGCTCCAAGTCATTCTTGGTGGGAGCCGCGTGTGGCTATACGAGCTACGCACATGTAATTACGTAGCACCAAAGCTTTCGAATTAATTGGCTGTTCTGCCCTGGCAATTCACATAAAAGCTTGCTGGTTTTCTCAAAGGGCGAGATGGAGCACGGTAACAAAGAATGAAAACAAGAACTAAGAGTTGGGCAATTGCGGTCTACTTACTGCAACCAACGGAACCCAAATAGTTGATAGAGAGAACCCCGCGGCCGTTGATCTAGGGATTCGTTCAGCTACCCCGTACGCTCGTGACATCAGCTAACAAATAACCCCAGACCCGCCGACTCAGTATCAAGATCCGCTCGATTTCCTCCCGATGGCTTCCAAAAAGAGCTTCCCAGCCAATTATATGGCATGCGGCCTCGTGTGAAGAGGGGATCTACGCATGTAACTGATAATGCGTGGCTGAACTACAGAGGGCGCAATTCCAAACTCTATATCAGTCGCAACAGGCTGCCCCCCTTCGTCGTCCTGCCACTTTGCTCGACACTTTCACAGCACGATTGAGAAAGAACATTTCATCATGACTACTCTTGACTTACCTGAACCATTTGCCAGTATTCCCAAGCAAGATTTTCTGTTCGGGCCCTCTCCCATCCAAGCATTGCCGCGTATATCCGCAGCACTCGGCGGCAAGGTGAACGTGTATGCAAAGCGAGAAGACTGCAATTCTGGTCTTGCATATGGCGGCAATAAAACTCGCAAGCTAGAGTATGTTGAGACTGCCCATGCACGCGCCTGGTATGAACCACTCCCGCTGAGTCGCGACACCTACGCATAGATATCTAGCGGCCGAGGCCTTGGCGCAGAACTGTGACACTCTCGTGTCCATCGGCGGCATCCAGTCCAACCATACCAGGCAGGTCTCTGCAATTGCCGCACGTCTCGGGCTCAAGGCCGCCACCGTCCAGGAACACTGGGTGGACTGGCACGACCCGGGATACGAAAAGGTCGGCAACATTCAGCTGTCACGGCTGATGGGCGCCGACGTGCGGCTGGACCCCTCGACGTTTGGAATAGAGCACAAGACAACCCTAGCCGACCTGCGGAGCGAAATCAATGCCGCCGGCGGCCGGCCATACTACATCCCGGCCGGCGCGTCCGACCACCCGCTGGGCGGGTTGGGCTTTGCCCGCTGGGCGTTTGAGGTGGAAGCGCAGGAAATGGAAATGGGCGTCTTCTTTGACACCATCATTGTCTGCGCCGTGACGGGCTCCACCATGGCCGGCATGGTGGCCGGCTTTAAGCTGTGCCAGCTGAAGCGCGGCTCGAGAGCGAGGAGGATCGTGGGCATCGACGCGTCCGGCAAGCCTCAGCAGACGTTTGATCAGGTGCTGCGCATTGCCAAGTTTACGGCAGCCAAGATTGGTCTGAGCGAGGATGATGTCACTGCGGCTGACATTGTTCTTGATGAACGATATCACGCGGGCGTATATGGCATTCCTGATGAGACGACAATAGCTGCTATCAAGTTTGGCGCTCAGACAGAGGCCTTCATCACTGACCCTGTATACGAAGGCAAAAGCCTCGCAGGCATGATGGATATGATTAGAAAGGGGGAAATCCCGACCGGCAATGTGCTTTATGCACATTTGGGAGGGCAGCTAGCGTTGAATGCCTACAGTGAGATGTAAGCAGTTGAATAATATCCTGCGTGCATTCACGATCAAGCCTGATCTGGTTTACGCTTTTCAAGGTCGACTACAGGCGTCCATAGCTCATTCAATATGTTTGTCATATTTGTCGTCGATAAGCCCCTTGTTCATTCGTATATTTGTGGCGTTGTGAGGGGCAGACCGCAGATACTGGTAGCTGTGATTAGATTTCAGTCCTGCTGCATACCACCTGCTAAGCAAGCCACTTCTCCACATGGGTTCTCATTCACAGAGTAGAGACGAGACCCCAGACATCTTATGCCCGGCAAGCAGCAGGTCCCCGTGGCAGTTGGCCCCCGAGAGATTGCAGAGCTGGCCCGTGCGACCTAGGGGAGAGCGGGAAGTTGGGCCAATTTACAGGAGATGAGCGAACGGCGGGGAGGGTGTGTCTCCGGCCGGGTTGCCAAACGCCGAACTCTGGAACATGCGGTTCCTGCAAAAATGACGACGATCAGGGCCTTCTGCGCGGCTTGGCGTGTATTTGTGTATTGTCAGAGGCACCCAGCTGGTCAAGCTTGGGGAACTCAAATCGAAAGACTGGGCGAGTCATTGTGCTAGCCCTCCACAAGACTGTGCCTTGCCGTTTTCGCCAGTGTTTGTCTATTTAGTAGGGTCACACAAGCATTATGAGGTAGGTGGGCTGACAATATGTTGAGTATTGACAAGAGCGCGACTAGAAAAAGAATAGCGAGGTGCTTCGCTTGTTGCGAAGACTTGCTGCGTCAGGCTTTGTTCGCAGCCATAGGCTGTAGCCAGGAGCGGCAACGTCTGACATCCGATCCGGGCGCCGAGATGCCAAAAGGGTCTGTTCTCGGATGGTAGAATAAAAAAAGATGGAAGCATTTAGAACATTACCAATGCGATGAGCCAAACTTGTTCCTTGCATGTATGTATTCATGCCGAGACGGCGAGCGAAGTGCAACCGGCATTTTTGACAGTGTTGCGTTGTCAAAGCGAGACGCCCAAGTGGCAGCAGTTCTCGGGCCTGTGTTGGTACTCGTCGCACTGTGTAGCCTGGCGCGGTTTATTCGGTACAAACGGCCGATATCGTGGCTTCAGGGCTTAAAGACAAAGGGAGACAAACGCGTTGTTCCACAGTGTTGGCACGGCTCGTGACTGTGCCCCACACAGTGCACCATGGCAAGTACGAACAGTGTGTGGGGGCAAGAGATAGCCCTACAAGGTGAATGAGTTGTCAACGCGGGCTGACAAGGTGGTAAGATGTAGCTGTTGGCATGCAATCTTGTTCCTCTATGCTGTTAGTTTCTAGTATTGTGCAACACCCATCGTGGGATAGGGTAATATCGTGGCAGGCTCAAGTTAGTGTGTGGTCCTTGTAATAGCGGCTTCGGTGCCGATTGTAGAAGGTGGCCACGGCCCACAGGCTTGCCTGGCAAGTACCTAGGTACCTACCTACCTATTGGCTTGAGCATTGGCAGGACGTGCGACGCCAGAGGCATCCGCTGGAGCTGAAATAGAGTCGGGCAAGAACCCGCACGCGAGACGGCGCATCGGACGATGCGCATAGGTAAAGACTGAGCTGTCTGTGCCACAGTGCGGTGCGAGAGAACGAGAGGATCGAGAATTTTTGGATCTGACTACCTTGTCAGTCCAGATGCCATCTTTCAGTAGCAAGATACGGAGTACAGCGCCCTCATTTAGCGGCCGGTGTGACTCCTTTGCGGCCAACTCACAAAGAAGAGATGTGCCTGGAAAAGCCTCATCAGTCTGCTTGTCTAAATACAAGCACAACAGTTTGCTTCCCCGAAAAACCCCGCCTGTACAGTGCGATGGCGTTCCTTTCTTCCCAGCCTGCCACTGGCCGATGCGCACCACCTGCAGGTTGCTTGCTGATGCTGATGCCGGGCCGCTTCTCTGTACCTGATTTCTCCTGATTCCTCCTGCTAGTCATTCCCCCAGTCAATAATTTATTCACTAATTCCTTTAATTCCGTTGATGACTCTCTCCGCCCTGCCTCCTCCAAGCAAGTAATACTACTCCGTAACTATAATGAACAAGTGGGCTTCTTGTGGCCTTGTGTGTGACGACTCGTGATTAGTGGAGGGTGAGTGCCAACCAAAACTAAAGTTGCACCTGTGTCGCCGCCGCCACTCTTCATTCATCGACTGACCTGAATGTGGCCCAGGTCCAGGTCCCAGTCCTAGTCCCAGTTATAACACTTGCTTCCACACTTCAACCTCTGCATCTTGAGATCCCCATGCTGGACTGGCGTTTCTGACGACTCTACCTCGACACCGCCCGCCGTCCATCCATCCAACAGCCATTTCTCTCCCGGCCATTTTTTTTCTTAGCTGGCTGCAGCGTTTATCATTTCCCAAGGTTAGCGCTCGCGTCTTGAGTCGGACATCCTTGCGCCTACCCTTCTGGGCCCCCCCGGGAAAAACCCCCTTTTGCCTGGCACGCCACAATACCCGTTCGATCTCGACTCGTCGCGCCCGTCAGCTTCTCTCTGCCTTCCAGCCGCCCATCACCAGACGCCGGGCTCGGCTCTGCTTCCAAGTCAATGATCGAGGCCGCTGTGCAGCCCTCACCTTGTCCGCCATAGCCTACAGTTATCGCTTCCTGGCCGAGTCTCGACGCCGAACCTCCCAATCACGCTTTGGCTGATTTGCCTCTGCTCGACCATTGCCACCTCGCCGCCTTTCTATACAGGAATAATCTCGCCGTCTGCGACACTACATGCTCATTAATACACGACAGCCAATCGGTCGCCATACGACTCCATTGGCACCAAGCATCGCATTTGCATCCCGCAGCCTCATTCGCTCTTTTGTGCAGCCTTGACTCATCCTTCTCGTAGCCGCTCGCCACCCGTCGCCGCTATCTGCGAAAGTTTCACCCCGGCCCTGCATTCTTCATGGACAGCCGGACGTCGACGTCCGAATCTAAACAGTCTTATTCCGCACAGGTTTGGAATACCCCGGCCGCCTCAGCATCGGCCTCCAATACCACGGCTACCGCAGATCGGTCCCAGGAGCCCTCGGCTGCGCATACAGCCCCCTTTCCGACGCACCTCGAATTTCTACCGCTTTGGATCCCTCAGCAGTCAAACATTTATCACGCCCAGCTCCTTCACTACAACAAGCTCATTTCGCCAACAAGGGGTGGTGGCCTGCAGACGCCGCCACTCCCCCCTGTAGTCACCTCGCCTACCGTCCAGGCCGCGTCCAGATCGCGTACTTCTAGTAGGGCATCGCTGAAAGAACATACGCCTGGCAAGACTACCACGTCATCGGGAAATGGGAATCGATCAAGTCAGAACTCTGACAAGAACCGTTTGGTTATAACCTCCAAAGACGCTCCGGCCAAGATGCCTGCCCGGCAAGCGGCGGAGTCGTCCAAAAATTGGGCGCAGAGGACAACCGCTCTCTCTACATCGCCTCAGGGACCAGCACATTCAAGTTCCGTTCCTTCCACGCCGCATCAGCATGCCAGACAGTTTTCTTTCGAATCCCGCGATCCTTCACCGAACGCCGGCACGAACCACTCACCCCGCTCCGCATACTCGGAAACGAACAGCACGCTTCCTTCTTTGCGCCCCTTGCCACCACGGCTCGGCGGCTGCAAGTATGAGACTGCTCAGATTAACTCTAGAAGGAGAATACCTTACTCTGTGGGCAGCGATCGCCTCGAGAAGCTCGATATGCGGACTGTGGCCCCCAAGTTGGGAGAAGATGAGGAAGGGAAATTAACCAAGGACATGAAAGAGATATATGACAAGCTGCTTCCAACAGAGCAAGTCGAGAAGAATCGAAAACGATTAGTCGAGAAACTCGAGATGCTTTTCAATGACGAATGGCCAGACCGCGATATCAAAGTCCACCTTTTTGGCTCTTCTGGCAATTTACTCTGCTCCGACTCTTCCGATGGTACGGATATTTCAACTTTCCGTGCATACTGCAGTCCACTAACGATAGCCAGTCGACATTTGCATCACCACGCCTTGGCACGAGCTTGAAGGTGTTTGTATGATTGCTGATCTGCTGGCTCGACGTAAGTGTCACTCTCAACTTGGAGAGCCTGCGTGTATCTAACCGAGTGTAGGAGGAATGGAGAAGGTCGTTTGTATTTCTGCCGCCAAAGTTCCGATCGTCAAAATCTGGGATCCTGAACTGGGTCTTGCTTGTGACATGAACGTCAACAATACAGTCGCCCTTGAAAATACTCGAATGGTTCGCACATACGTCGAAGCAGACCCTCGAGTACGAAAGTTGGCCATGATTATAAAATACTGGACAAGAAGACGTATAGTCAACGACGCGGGTGAGTCTCCGCCACCGCCAGTCCTAACCTGAAAATTGCTAACGTGGTCCAGCGTTTGGTGGTACGCTAAGTTCATATACTTGGATATGTCTGATCATTGCCTTTTTACAACTTCGCAACCCGGCTGTTCTTCCCGCTCTGCATCAACTACCATACAAGTTACCCAAACCCGATGGCTCGGTTGGCGACTTTGCCGACAACATGAAAAAGATCAAGGGTTACGGCAACAAGAATAAATCATCCGAAGCCGAGCTTCTCTTTCAGTTTTTTCGATTTTACGCACACGAATTTGATTACGATAAGCACGTCCTATCCGTGAGACTCGGTCGAATCATGACGAAATCGGATAAGAAATGGAATTACACCATGAATAACCAACTCTGTGTAGAGGAGCCTTTCAACACGTCAAGAAACCTTGGAAATACCGCCGATGAGTACTCGTTTCGCGGTCTGCATCTTGAACTACGACGAGCATTTGACCTTATCTCCCAAGGAAAGCTTCCCGAAGCTTGCGAGCAATTTGTCTTTCCCAAGGAAGAGGAGCGTGTGTGGTCTCGGCCTGCGCCTCAGCCTCGACCTGCACTGTTGCGAAGCTCATCTCAATCGCATTCGGGCCGAGGTGGCCGTGGTAATCATAGGGGAAATCGCCATAACAGCAACTTTCGCGGCGGTGGATCTAACAGACGCGCCTCGTCAAGTGTGCCGGCAACATACGATGGCAACATGTTTATTGCACCTGTCAACATGGCACAGGACTTGGCATGGTACCCAAATCCCTCATTTCCATTCCAGTATACTCAGCAAGATTTAGTCACGCATATGGCATATCAGCAGCAGCTCCATCTTTACGCCAACTCACCCGCGTTCCTGCAGCACCAGAACATGACCCAACAGCAACAGAGACTGTCTGGCAGCTCAAGCTCTGGTCAACAGTCGTCAGATCGGTCGAGGACGAATTCGTTTGATACGGCTCCTACATCGGCTCCCATCCGACCTGAAATATATGCCATGTACAACATGGGTCTGGGCCATACGTTCTACCAGCCTGTTGCACAGGGTTATGGCACATATCCTTCGTCACCAGTGACTGCAAGCCATTCAACGCAAGACTTTAGGCGCTCTTTGCATAGATCAGCCACTGCGGACGCTGGCAGTGCTTCCAGCAGCTCATTGCGATCCCAGTCGCAGCCCGCATCTCGGTCACAAGCCCAAGCCGCGTCTCAATTGCCTGCATCTTATAGCATGATGGCACAAACAGCCGCAAGCCCGTCGTACTATACGAGTCCAAACGGTGTACCGATTCCGAGCTTCATTTCCGATGACACGGATTTTGACGAGACTCCCAAAGCTTCAACAGAGTCCCCGACATCAGATGATGCTCAATCTGGCGGCTTCTTCATGGCTAGAAGCACCAGCCCGACTAAGCGGCGCCCAGAGCAGCAGACATCCCAAGCAGGTATTGCCTTTGGCGATTTGGCGTCTACAGGCACTGGTCAGCGCAGACCTTCGATAGAGCCACTGACGCAATCGCTCCTCGACAGAAGGATGAAAAAGGCTTCGCGGTCGCCCTCTCCCCTCGGTCATGCACGGGCGCACTCTGTTGATACATCAACTGCGCCGCTCCCTTCGACGCCCTTTTCCGGAAACCAGAGCAAGGACAACTCGCGGCCGCTTGTTGTCAACGGATCGAGTGGCAAGGCAGCGAACTACAATGCTCCTGCGTTTGTGCCCAATCAAGAATTTGCATCTCCGATAGGTCTAGGCTTTGAAAACGCGCTGCAGATCCAACCACCTGTGATGACGATGCCCATTGCGCCCCACCCCGCCAGCGAAGGATTGATGGGCACTGTTCAGATGAATCCTTTGCAGGATTTCTCCCCGGTTGTTGTCAACGGGTTGGGCAAACCGCCGGGTCTGCCACCAGCAGACGACACCTCGTTCAGAGAGAGAATCGCGTCGATGCATCCGTACTACCCAGGGTTCGCTGGCCTGCCGCAGGACGGCAAGCTGCATGCCCAAGGAATGAATGTGAATGCGATAGCTGGAGGAAAAGGCTCGGCATCGGGGCGACAGCGATTGTCATCGAAAAACACCTCGAGCGGGCTTATTGCGCCCTTGGACTTGGCTACAGGAGAGAATCGTCTGAACAAGGCCTCGGTGGTAGATATGGCACATCTATCACCGGTTTACGAAACTCGAACACCATCTCCGACGATGCACAGAAAAAACGACAGTGGCTCTGCGCATGGGATGCCGTTGCGACCGAAGCAGGGTAGCGGAAGCGAGGCGAAGAAATCTCCAGCGACGGAGAAGCATGCGGCCGGCCAGGACAGCCAGAAAGGCAAAACCCAGAAGGCAAATGCGCCGGCGCAGAGATGCAATCCACCAAGGGAAAATGGACACGTTCGTTGTGCAAAAAGCGAAAGCGACGGTAGCTGGCAAAAAGCCGGGCGGCGGAAGAAGGCGCCAAGTGGTTTGAATGCGTCAAGCCATGGTGAGCAACCGCCCAAGCATGAGTCGGAACGAAAAGGCGGGTGATTGCGAGAAGCCGGCATGTCAGATTTGATATGATGGTAATGCATTGTCTTTGGTAACTGTTGATGGCCGCTGATGCCGCCGACAAAGCTTTCCTTATTTACATGAGCTTGATGAGGTGCCGAACTTTGATGCGAAAATTGGACATTGTTTTGATATCTTTTACTTTTGTGGAATGGAGTTGCGAAGACTTTGTATTTGACAGGATTACCATGGCATCAACTTTGCACATACGAGAGTCGCAGGGAGGCCAAGGAGACTATATATCAAGGAAGGAGGTAGACTAGGCAAAGGAACTGGCGCTCAGTTATATGGAGGCAGGCGTTTGGTATTGAAATCCTCTTTTGTGAAGAAGATGAGCAAGCGAAGGAGAAGGTACACGCACCTGAACTAGGGGGACTCGAGCGAACAAGAGGGTATACGTGCCGAGTGCGAAGCGGTATAGAGGGATATTTGCAGAAAAGAAGGGCACCATAGTAGAGATATGAAGTAACAGGAACACGAAACATTGATCCAAAACAACCCGTGCCAAGTAGGATGAGTATGCGTGATGCTTGGCTCCGTAGATGCGAGGCTGTAAATCATGGAAGCCAAAGAGGCGGCCTAGTAAATGGTGGGGGGCGAAGTTGGTGGATGGGGAAACGGGCTGCAGGCTGCAATTTTCAGACGCAGCCCTAGCTAGTAAGATGCAAAATTGGTTGAAAAGTTGTTGAAAGCAGGTTTATAGTGTATTAGGCAACAGGATACGGAGTAGAGCAGAGAAGGGCAGTCAGTGATGGGAGATTTTGCCCTGCAAGCGGCCGACGGAGGGTTAGGTGTGTGTATGTGTGGGAGTGAGGGGTGAGGGGTGAGGCTGAAGTAGCTGACCGTAACATGCTTCTTTTCTAAGAAAGCAGGTGTGGACTACGAAGTGTCAGGGAGCGGATCGAGCAGAATGAAGATGATATGCGTGTGCCCGTGGTCTTTTCATGTTATCGAGTTGTAACTATTTGGTACCTATTTGTTAGGAGATTAATGTCGGAACATGGACGGGGAAACAAAAGGCTCCCCGCCAATCTTACCCACATTTAAAGCATCGTCGCCGACTTGTCGGACATGGCCTAAGGATTTGTCACGAGTGTTCAGCGCTGCCATGCAACCATGCTGCGGCAGATTAATCCAAAGGCTTGACGAAGGAAAACGCAACAAGGATGGCACATCAAATACTGCCTAGTTGCTAGTTCAGCCCATCGCCAGCCTACTCAGCATCGCACCAAGGCCCTTCCATCTTCTCTGGGGTAGCAAGTACATACGGGTCAGTGCTTGTATCCCCACACTCCTAGTCCACCTCTTAAGTCCCCCCCGGTTTGCTTCCTCCACAAAACTCCTACTCTGACCTCGCAGTACTTCTTCTCTGGCACGCTGATTCTTGCGATTTTTTTGTTATTTCTTTGTCTATCCTTGTGCGACACTTTCGGCGACCATATCATCATCGCTGTCTTGCGTCTCGAATTTCAACTCTCTGCTATTGAGCAACCAACATTGTTTCATTTCGTCCCGTTTGCGCTGTGTGTGGGGCGTAGAGTTTCGAGCCGCACCACCCTTTTCCTTTGGTCTAATCCGTACTCTCAGGCTCTATTAGCCTCTTGGTATCCCACCCGTTGCACAGCTCCGATCTTCGTTGTAACCCTTCTTTCTCTCCCGCTTGTCACCCTCCGCTGCGACATTGAGACAGGCACTGGATCCTGAAGCAAGTAGCGGTATTAGGAAAAAAGAGCAGCAAGCAAGCACCACCTTGACAATAAACGCAAGCAACAAAGTTTTGCCTGATCGGCCAAATAAGCTCGAGGTGCCTGGCTGAGGCCTACCTACCTAGGCCGCTACCTTACGCATCAGCGCAGGCTGCAGCTGCGGCGACTCGCCTGCCAAGAACGACGGCTGACGCCAGCCTAATAATAATTCTCTTGTCCGTCCAGTTTCGGGTGCGCAGTTGCACCACTTCTTTCCTTTGCCTCTTTTACCCCCTTTCTTCTCTGCCGCATGAAGGGATCCAAATCATGCTCCTTGGTGGCACACTCAGTGTCCATGCGAACCACGTCTGCGCTAGACCCTCGCGACAGCTGAGACCAACTTTGCTAGACGCTCTTGCTGCTGAGGCGCTGGCTGCCCGCCATGACAAAACCCAGAACTATTAGCGACAGCGGCTGTCCGTCGGCGTCACTACCTCAAAAGTCCTCGCGTCTTGGTTCGTTTTCCGCTTTCGTCAAGATACGACGCAAAGGCTCCGTCAAGGAATCTTCAATTCCATCACCGGTGTGTATTCATGGATCATCTAATGCATGCCGAGGCGCATCGCGCCAGGGTTTGGCCGGCGCTGTGTAGTGCTTCTTCGCGTCAATCGCTAACCCACAGTAGCACAACAAATCGCACGCGACACCAAGTGAGACCGACCTGACCGACAGTAATACCCTGCGACAGAGCGACTCCGCCTCATTCCACGAACCTGAGAGCCTTGTCCGCGAGCTGCAGTCCCTCGTCCAGCGCATGCGCTCCGCTCCGTCGGCGCCGAGCCAAGTCGACCACGCCTACAAAGAATTTCTGAAAATAAAAGACCGATGCTCCGCGCTATGTCTCGCCATCATGCAAGAGGAGCTCAAGCCTCTACGTTCCTCGCCTAGCACCAATGAAACGTTTTTGCGCCAAGACTTAGATACCGAAGCACCGCGTAGTCCCGGGATGCTCGACAACAGAAGCTCTTTCAGCGGCAAGAGCCTCGCTGAAGTTGTTTCAGCCAATGGTGGCAATCGCTCAGGGTTGCAGGGCGCTGACCTGTGGATGGGCCCCATTCGCGACTGGAAGGCCTGTGTGGAGGCGCTCAACGAAGCCTTTCGAACTAGCCTGGCGGAGACGTACAAGACTTACGAGAGGGACGCGACACATGAGATGATTGAGACCCTTTTTAACAACAAGAGATTTCGACGTGATGCGGTAACTCGTATGCGCAATGCGTCCGTGACCAGAGTATTGGCTCCTGATCCGCAATTCGTGAGTCTTGCCGCTACTCCCACTTTCAATAAACCGTTCTAATCTCGTCTAGTTTCCCCGATATGAAATCCGGTTCAGGAATTACGAAAAGGCCAAGGAGGAGTTGATCGCGGTTCGGCAAATTGTCCAAGCCGTCGAATCAGGCATCTCACCATCGCGAGAAATTCGTGAAGTTACAATTTCGGAGCAAGGAGACGCAATCTTGGAATTCGCAAATACTACTGCCGGCTGCTCAACCGACGATCCGGTGTTACGATTCCGTGTTTCATCACGAATGCTGACAGAGACGTCGCCTATCTTTGCGCGCATGTTCTCCGGCCCCGCAAGCAGCGTACACCTGCACGATGCTGAGGACATCACGGCGCAACTCCCTCCGCAGCCCTCCAAGTATTACTACAAGGGCGAGACAGAGACTTGGTTGTATCGTATGCCGCAGACAGAAGCGGACAAGCTGGACTCTTTGTCAATCCTATTGCACGCAGCGCACGTGAATCACAAGCACGTACCGCGGGATATCAATTTTGACCAGTTCGTGGCGATTGCAGAATCATCAATACGGTACAAGAGCACCTCACCTCTAGAACTGATGGTTGAGCACAGGTGGCTGCCACAATGGATGCATCGTGTTTCGGATGACATGTCTGACGGCCTTCTCATCATCAGCTACGCATTTGGCTCGCGCGGCTTATTCAGTAGACTGTCTAAGAGCGCCATCTTACATCTAAGAGATGAAAGAGACCTACAAAGCAAACCGTGGCCACAAAAGATCAAGGACAAAATTTGGGCTGTGCGTTCCGCCAAGATTGCGCAGCTGCATGACTGTTGCACAGCGGCGTTGCAAGAATACACAAAACCTCCGACAAGCGAGCCTGCACTAGCCGCGGAGCCGGATGAGCCGCCTCCAACTATCTGGGGAAGTCTGGGCAGTGTTACACCGCAGACCCCCACACTAGCTCTCACAACGACGACGAGATGTCCTAAAGGAAGCCACTGGTGCGACGCGACGAATCTTGGCTGGCTCTTGATGGCTTTCAATAACATGAATATGCTGCCCATCGTGGTGCAGTCCAAGGCTCTGGCAGGAGAGCTAGAAGTGCCGCTTTCGTCAAAAAGTTTGGCGCAAATCGTGGATCTGCTACGACTGCTGCCGAGTCCCCCAGCCCCGGTCCATCGCGGCGGTGTCTGCGACCCAATCCCGTCGTTTCGAACCGCAGTGGCCGACATCTACAATAGCGTCACCGGCTTGACCCTATTTGACATTAGCGGCAAGAGTCACGGCTGGGCGCTGTCCAAGCACGCCATGTCGGAGCCCCAGTCGCAAGTCGCTACAGGGCTCGGCCGCATGGCCGCGGCCGACGATGGCTACACCGTTGCAACTGAGTTTCCGGAGAGCGTTCTGCTGCAGATTCTTGGCGCAATCACCGACATTACGGACCTGCACGCCGCGGCACGCGTCAACCGCGCGTTCTATGAAACGTACAAGACGTATGAGTTGCTGCTGATGCGCAACATTCTGCGGGCGGGCTCGACGATGCGGGCGGGCTCAGCGACGAACCACGTACAGCCACTGACTATGAATAATGCCGAGGACAAGATGCGGAAGTCAGATTCGGATTACCTCAAAGACCACATGGCCAATGACAGAACGCGCGGCTCCGTGACGCCAGACAGTGAATATGACGAGCGTACCGCCGAATCAGACAGCGACCTCGAAAGCGATGAAATGCCCACGGTTGCCACCCCTGCGGAGCCTGCCTGCGACGAGGCCGACAGCGCGCCACCGCCGCTGCCGGCACCCTTGGAGGCCAGCAACATGATCGAGTCGGTCCTCTCTAATCTGGCGTCGACGCGGCCGCGCGAACCCTCCGACGACGGAGACTTGTACGAAGCGCGCGAAGCGCCGATGACCATGGAGGAGGCGAGTCGAATCCTGTGGTCTGACAAATACGACGAGTCGGCGACGCCGAGAGCCGCCGCGCGAGACACCGATCTGCGGGAAAAGTTCCTGCTCGACGACGGGCTGCTGACAAAGGGCCTCGAGAGTAAGACGCTGATGCTGGTCAGTGAGAAGAGGCTCTCGGAAGAGACGGCCAAATGACTTGTATTCATAAGACGACGACAACATGTACAACCAGAACTGATGAGGTGTTGTGAGACGCAAGAGTATTATTGCACAGGTCCTTTTGATTTAGGAAGTGGATCAACCATTTACAGCGCACTTCTTTTGCTTATGCTTTCTTTCTGCTTGGATAGTTTGTTTTGGACTGGCGCATTCTTTAGGATATACCCCTGTGCAGATAGTTTGAAGGATCTACAATTGAACATAATAATGCGACAACTTGCTTTTCCATGTTGGACGTTGATGTGTAGATGAGTATATGGTGAACGAGTGGCGGTGATGACTACAGACTAAATCTCACCGCTAGGCAGAATCGTATATCTATTTCATCTATACATGCTCGTAAAACATATATTTGCTCGTTGGACAGGTTTCCAAAACTTTTGCTTCATGTTGATTCCAAAACGGGTCGAAACCACCAATGAATGTGCGCTTCTCGCGTCAAAATCGTTCTAAATGGCCTCCTTGTTCCACAATCTCTGCGCATTTGCCCGGGCACGCGCCATGAAGCCAGCACCGCCCACGCCGGCGGCCGCAGAGGTAGCCTCGGAGACGGGATGGCCATTCTCGGCCTCTTGCTGGGCAATGCGGGCGGCGTTGATGGCGCGCAGCTTGGCGGTGCCGAGGCCAGCAACACCGTCCTCCTGGTTTTCGCCGAGCCAGGGCTTCTTGGAGTCGCCGAGAAGGCTGCCGGAGAGGAAGTAGGTGACGAGGCCGAGGATGATGCAGACAAAGGCAATGGGGTAGAGGAAGTGGATGGACAGGCCAAAGACGCGGATGCCAATGATGACGCCCCAAAAGTTGGCGGTGAGGAGGGAAATGTCGAAAAAGGCGGCGGAGCCCATGCGCAGGATGAGGGGCGCGAGGCTGTAGAAGAGGAAGAGGCAGAGGGTGTAGCCGACGAGCCAGCCGGCGACGTGAGAGTCCCAGTGGGCCTGCTGGAAGGAGGTGCGGTCAAAGATGGCGGCCTGGATGCCGTTGATGATCATGCCAAAGAGGCCGATGAAGGCGAGGACGTGGTGCATGGGCGCCTTGGAGACGAGCCACTCCTCCAAGACGTTGCTGGTGCCGTAGAGGGTGGCGCCAAGCAGGGCAAACAGGTCGCCCTTGAGGCGGTTCTCGGCCGGACCGCCGTTGCTGTTGGTCATGTGGTCCGAGGCGAGCAGGATGCCCATGCCGCCGCAGCAGACGAGGATGCCAATGACCTGGAACACCTTGTAGCGGACCTTGAGCAGGGTGAAGGAGATGAGGACGACGCAGACAATGGACCAAAAGTTGATGAGCTGCGCCGAGAGAATGTTGGTGTAGCGGTAGGCGAGCACGGTAAAGTAGTTGCCCTCGACGTCGAGAAAGGCCATGATGAGGTAGCGCCAGCCGTCCTTGAGGGCCGCTTTCCACCAGACGCGCGGACCATCCCGGACGAGCATGATGGTCGTGTAGACGAGGAAGAGGAGAATGTAGTTGAAGACGGTCTGGAAGGCGGGAATGTTGGTGTGCGCGTTGGCGAGAAACGTGGTAAAGGTGTTGGTGGCGGTGATGCACAGCGCCAGCACCTGGCCGATGGCGACGACGATCCAAAAGTCGGGCGTGGTAAAGTAAGACCACCAGTGCGTCGACTGCTTTTGTAGGATGTGCAAACCCTGCGTGACCGAGTCGGCGGCGCCGCTGGGCTCGCGCTGCAGGTCGCGGTAATTGTCGTCGGTGGTCTGGGGCGCGTAGTGGCCGTCGGCCGGCGTGGTGGTGGTGACGGGGGCCGTCTTGACGGCCTCGTCGCTTGAGGAGTGCATTGCGTGCATCTTGCCAGTTGCGGGGAAAGCTACCGCAGCGGAAGACGAAGAAGAGGAAGAGGATGCCGGTTCTTGTTCGGAAAGTTGGGCTCGTCCAAGAGGCTGGTACAGGTAGTCGTCGCGAGTGGCAGTTTCGGTGCTAAAGAGGGCGTCTTTGAGGCGGTTCCAGAATGGGCTTCTCTTGACGGGCATTCGACTAGCGCTACCCCCGGCTGCTGTTAGTCGAGAAGACATGACGCTGGGTATTACTCAAGTCTGCAGAGGACTGAGAAGAATGAGGTGCGAAAGATGTTGCTTACGTGTATTGATGCGGGCGGGGTGTTGCTGGTTGAATGAGGAGGCGTTTTTTTTTTTTTTGCAAGTTAAGTCTTTATCCAATAAGATGGATTAAATTTATCTGCAGCAGAGCGCAAAGACTTTCAAGTCGCCTGCTGGAATTCCTATTGCCGGAGCTGGCACATGCGGCGATGCGCCACTGTCAATTTGTAGAGAAGAGGTCTGGCGACAGAGGATGCCGACATGGGCTTCGTTTGATGAAATACTGGAGAGAGGGACGGAAGATGTGGCCGAGTAGTCCACTGCTTGAAGATTCGACAGCGAATACTAGATATAGGACGAAAAGTGAAGCAATAGTATCGAGAGCAAAGGGGATGAAGAGGAGCAAGAAAAAAAAAAGATTCTCTGAGCCTTGCTGATTGCAGTGGAGAGGGACGTTGGGGATGGTGGGGCTACCAAGGCTAGATTCGGACGAATAACTTATTACTGGACGCGGGATTCACTAACTAGTTGCGGCGTACAGCTGAACGCCTCGTCCTGGGCATTTTGCATATTACTTTTGGCAAGGTAAAAAAATGATAAAGAACTTGTCATTCGTATTGGTTGGAATATAATTATATCATTATATCCGAAAGTTGCGACATTGTTGGTCTTTAACCCTCTCAGTTTCTCCCATGTGCAAGACGACTGCCCGGGCTCCCCGATTGCGCTGCTGAGTGAGACACCTCGTGGCTAGAAAATCCGCGCCAGAGGGCCAAGTTTATCGACCCCGCTGTCGTCGAGGTCAACTTTGGGCTGTCAATGACCATGAAATTGAAAGCAATGGAGAGACAGGCAAGCCAAACGAGGTGCGTAAAGGGGTTTTAAAAAGGGGCAACGCTGATTGCGGCCGTTTTTTCTTTCTTTGCTTTGCGGAACAGCGTGCATGCACGAGTCCAAGATTGCGCAAACAAACATTCACCGTCGCCGCAGTTCGGCCATGACCGACCGTATCGTCTTGACAATCACGACATTCGTCCACGTGCTGCTTGATATTGTCGTCCTAGGGTCTTTTTGTCGCCTTAGCCACTGCGACCAAGTAACATGGCTTGTAAGGGAAAACACAAACCGCTTGTCATTATCGAACTGCTAGTAGGTTCGCTTTCGGTACTTGTCGGCGGCAATGGTTCGCGGTCTGCTACCGATGACAACTCCTTGTAGAGCAATTGAAGCGAGTCGCCCGCCTGGAAAGAACCATAGGCGGGAGATGGTGATGACGTCGAAGGTGTTGAAATGCCGCCATTCGGTCTCTTCGACGTCATTATTGAATTCTTGTTCACTTCACCAGAACTCTGCTGGCCGCGCGTCGTGCATTCGTGCCGCCACAGAAGCTGTCGGGTATGCGCCGTAAATAACTGTGTGCAGGCAGTTGTAGACGGGGGCTACAATAGGCCGGCGGCGGTCAAGAGGTCGTCGTTTGTACAACGTGATATCTTGAGCAATCTCAAATTGTACACGAGTGCAAGGAGGTTGGTAGTATTAGAACTGCCATGCGACTTTTTTACAAAGAAAAAAAAATTGAAGGAAAAAACAATGAAAAAAATAAAAAAATCAAAGACACAACTTTTCAGCCGCATCTTATGTTCCCGACAAGATTCCACTTGGCACTACATCGACCCCCGCCTCTTCTCTCATCCAAGGCAAGCCTACACTGTAAGTAGCTTGATAGGTTAGCAGATGTGTTCTCTGTCTCGTCGTATTTCGGACCGCGCAGCCTGCTCCGCCCGGGGCTATTAGCGTTGATGCTGGCGGGCGCGCGTGGAAGCTATTGGCTCCAACAGCGAGCGTCCAAGAACTAAATACAGGGCCTTCATCGGGCTGAAAACTACCGTAAAGACGATTAGCCATTTCAGCTCTAGTTGCATCACTGGATATCATGAGCTGTGCCACCGGCCGATTGATTCCCAGCAAAGGCTCTCCATGATCACGACCCCCCTAACCGAGCGATACGATGCCGCATCTCCCCCGCGTCATTTGCGTAACCCCATTGAACCTTGAATCTTGATCCAAATGGTCGGTCCGGCTGCTGTGCCACGTCTGGTCGTTTTCCTATTCTGGCTCATTTCCAAGCTTCCCCACGTCGCCGCGGAGCCGAGGGTGATTTTCAGACAAAACAACTCCAACAACCCGTGAATTAGTCAGTTTTTCTAAAACAACAGATTCGATTGTTTCCTGAGGCGACTGGTCACTGCAGTACGCACTGTCCACGATACAGCGGTCGCAAATGTCTCTGCCAACATATCTCGCCTCAAAACGTTAGTAAGAAAAGGGCCCAAAGACGACGCTAGACAACGCCCAAGAAAGCATAAAGTCACCGCAAGCCGCATCGCTGCCCACGTCGCACGATCTGAAAGAATAGGTTGTCGCTTTAATCCGTAGATACATAAACGGAAAGATGAGTCTAGTGATTTTGTTGTCTCAAAGCCGGCGTAAAATCCCCATTTCACTCCTTAGTTAAGCGCAATTAATAGGCAGCAGCGCATCTTATATTTGTAAATATGTCTCAAAGCATTAGATATTGCTCCATCGCATATAAGCCGGCTCCGCTTTCTGTCTTACTTTTGTTCGACACGTGAATCATTTCCGAGAGAAGAATGATGCTTTGGCAGGAGTTGAGTTTAGTCTAGACTTGACTTCAGTCTAGACAAGTAGCAACAGAGCTACATTTCGCCTGGTGTCTACTCTATGACATCAGGGCCAGTCTAATAGTTTGCAGAAGACCACACCTCTGAAACTGCTGAATGTGGACATGACAAAATGTTACCGCGAATGGCGGATGAGAGTATGTCAGCAAAGACCCCGGTTGGACAAGGCAATCTGCATGTCTCAGAGTCGAGTATCAAAAGTAAACGTACCATGTTCTAAAGCCACCCATTGGTTGACGATGCTTATAACTTGTACTGCGGCTAGAATCAGCAGCCACGGCTGGCATCGGAGCTGAACCTAGACTGTCCACTATTGTGTTTCTAGTCAGTACCGTCCTCTTTCATTCTGACGACATGGCACATCATGTCTCAATGGTATCTCCCCGAGGCGGCATATTCGTAGATCAGGCTACTCTCCGAGCCTGGCGAGTGAGATATGCAACGATATATAGATGGCCTTGCGGCTGCGAGTTTCTCTCGCACTGTGATGACCTTGCATTTACATCCCTTTGCCTCATCCGCCCATTCCCAGCCGACAAAAACATCGACGAATACGAACCATCATCATGTTGGAGAAGCTCAAGACACTCTTAGGTGCATTGCTAAGTAAGCCACCTTCGGCCCCCGATGGCAAGACAGACCAAGAAGCCGCTGCGATTGCCCCCAAGAAGGAGACCTCCATCGTCCACGACCTGCTCCATCTCGACCTACAGCAGGTCGCCGCCCTAGCACAGGGTCTCACGACTGTTGCCAGTGGTGAGCCCATAGACGACAAGGAGCTGGTGCTCGAGCACGGCATCAACATGCTGCAGACCTTGCCGTCCGACAGCGGCCTGGGCAACACCATCTCCAATGACTTCATCACCATGCTATGGCATGACCTCCCTCATCCCGCTCAGACAAACATTGCTCCGTCTACGAGGTACCGGAGCGGCGACGGCAGCGGGAACAACCCCTGGTGGCCTGAAATGGGCAAAGCCGGCTCGCCTTATGCGCGCAGCGTGCCACCTACCCAGAGCAAGGGCTCTAGCCAGCCCGATCCTGAGTTGGTCTTTGATCAGCTTCTGCGCAGAAAGGGCCCTTTTCGGGCGCACCCCTCCGGGCTCAACCGCATGTTCTTCTCCTTTGCCACCATTGTCATCCACGAAGTTTTCCAGTCGTCGCGCAGCAATCCATGGATCAATGACACGTCCAGTTATGTCGACCTTAGTACCCTCTACGGCAACACAAAGGAGGAGCAGGTTCGGGTTCGGACGTACACAAACGGGAGACTCTTCCCAGACTCAATCGCCAGCGACAGAATCATGGCCATGCCACCGGGCGTGGCGTCGTTGCTCGTTTTGTTATCACGAAATCACAATCACATTGCGGCAAATTTACTCAGTGTCAACGAGGACGGCAAGTATAAGCCGGTCGAGGAGCTCAGCGAGGACGAGAAAAAATGGTGAGTTGGCAGTACGGATGCGTGGACTTGTTTGATAACCTTTTTTTTTTCTATTCCACAGGCAGGATGAAGATATTTTCCAGATTGCCCGTAACATCAACGTTGGCTATTTCGCTTCAGCAGTCTTGAGAGACTACGTCGCCGCCATCCTCAACACGCCGCGAGCCAACTCGACATGGTCTCTCGATCTCGGCGCTGAGATACGGAAGAGCGGCCAGAGGGTTACACGCGGCACTGGCAATGTCATTTCCGTCGAGTTTTCTGTCCTCTATCACTGGCACGCTGCGCTCAGCGCCGCGGATAGTAACTGGGTAGAGGGCATCCTGCGAGCTCATCTCCCGGACTTGAAGTCTATTGATGAGGTCACGGCCGACATGTACATGCAGATCATGAAGGATGAAGGACGAAAATTCATGGAGACGCCCGCGAGAGAATGGGTCTTTGGCGACATGCAAAGGGGTGCTGATGGTGCCTTTTCCGACTTTGATCTTGCAAACATTCTCAAGGATTGCATTGAGGAACCCGCTCATGCCTTTGGCGCTCACAGCACTCCCACGAGCATGAAAGTTATCGAGGTTTTGGGACAACTGCAATCCAGAAACATTTTTAAAACTTGTACGCTGAATGAGTAAGAAGCATGATCTGTATTCCGCCGGCCAATTCCACAGCTAACAGAGCAAACTTGTACTAGATTCCGCCGATACTTGAACCTGGCGACTTACAAGAGCTTCGAGGACTGGAACCCAGACAAAGAAACAGCTCGAGCTGCAGAGCTCTTGTACGGTCACATTGACAACCTGGAGCTGTACCCCGGGCTGATGGCCGAGGTGACCAAACCGTCGATGCGCGGTAGCGGCCTTTGCCCAGGCCAGACCATGGGCCGCGGTATCCTCGACGATGCCGTCTCTCTTATTCGCGGCGACCGTTTCTTGAGCAGCGACTTTAACAGCACCACCCTGTCCAACTGGGGCTTTGCAAAGCTGCAGACTGTCCCCGGAGGCTCCTACGGCGGCATTCTCCCGTACCTGCTACTCAACGGGCTCCCTGGTTCATTCACAGGCACGTCAGCATATGCACTGCTGCCGTTTTACACGCCAGAGGCAGCCAAAGAGATCCTGACCGCGAACAAGGTCGTCGACCGGTATGACCTGAAGCGGCCGGCCAATGGTATGGACGTTGTGGGCATTCACACCCAAGAAGGCTGCAAAAAGGCCTTTGCAGATCGTGACACGTTTGCCACCATGTATGAAAAGATGATTCGCGAGTGCGCCAATGGCCACGAATTCATGATTGGATGGGACGACGCGGAGCGGCACGATCCGCGCTCCAAGATGCTGCACCAGGCCTTTTTCGAAGACGGCTTTGAGAAGAACGTGACCGACTTCTTCCGCTCGCGCATTGTGCAGCAGATTCGTTCCAAGTCGCTCAAGTACTCGCGCGAATCTGCCACGCCCAACCGGCGCTCCATTGACATTGTCCGCGACGTCACCAACGTGGTCCCCATCCTCTGGCTGGCTGACCGCTTCGCCCTGCCCCTCAAGACGGAGGACACGCCGCACGGATTGCTCACCGTCCCGCAGGCGTTCCAGGCGTTCCTCGTGCTCTTCATCTACCAGGGCTTCAACATCATCCCCGCCAACGAGTGGGTTCTCCGTGACGGCGCGCTCAAGGCCTCGGCCGCCATCCTCCCCATCCTCAAAGCACACCTCGAGACGCAAAAGGGCGGTCCGACCGAGACCATTATCGATCGTCTCGCCAAAGACACCCCCTTTGAGGTCGGCCCGCACGCCGACCGCCTGTACCACGCCCTCGATGCCACGGGCCTGCCCGTCGCCGACCTCGCCACCGACTGCATGGGCATTGGCGTCCCCGTGGCGGGCAACCTGACGCAGCAAGCCTCCCTGCTCATCAATCTGTTCCTGAGCCCCGGCTACGAGGAGTACAAGGCGCGCATCATTGAGCTCGCCCACACCAAAGACGACCCAGCCGCCGACCGTGAACTGCAGGGTTTCGTCTTTGAAGGCATCCGCCACGCCGGCGTCGTCCCGGGCCTCCCGCGCGTCGCCACCAGAGACGCCGCGATTGAGGACGGTGCCCGCGGCCCCGTGCACGTGAAAAAGGGCCAGCCCGTCCTCATCGCCGTATCCCGCGCGGCCATGGACCCCGTTGCCTTTCCGAACCCGGAGCGCCTGGACCCGCACCGGCCGTTTTCCGCGTACACGCTGCTCGGGTACGGGATGCACTTTTGCTTCGGCTCGCGCGTGGTGGGCGCCGCGCTGGCGGCGACGCTGCGCGAGGTGTTTTGTCTGAAGAATGTGCGGCGTGCGGGCGGTCCGCAAGGTCGATTTGCCGTGGTTGAGCATGAGCTTGCTGGGGTGGTGCTGAAGAAGTATCTGGATAAGAATGCAAAGGAGTCGCCGATTCCGACGACGCTTACGTTGGAGTATGAGGAGGAGTAGCGTGGGCTGTTTGGCATGGGTGCTACTTGAGGGGGGTAAATAGCACATAAACAATATGAGACGTGTTCACTCGTCAAACTTCTGGCCTCATATCGTGCTTGACCATCTTCTGTTGATACAGTCGAGTAGTGTCATTAGCAGTACCAGGAGGCATTTCACCCTCCAGCGTACTAGATATATTGAATACATCTCCCCGAACCATTAAACCTTTCTTGTTACTTGAAACATGATATGAAGGGAAAAAAAAAAGAATTATAACTTCTTGGACAGAGAGTCAGAAAGAGGCTTGTTCACTTCCGGACAAGTTGGTGTCATCGACACTGCCTCCGGGTAAGTTAGTGTCGGTACTGTATTCTCATCAAGACTGGGCACGTTATCGTCATCAACCATGACTGCCAACGATGATTCTTGAATGCACAAGTGCTCAAGCCCGCGCTGCCCTAAACTACATTACCACCTGCGGTCAACGTCATTTTTAAAGGTGGTTCTGAGCAAATCGGCTCTATGCCTTGGTCGTGATAATTGGTCACTCGAGAGATTTCAAGGTTGTCAGCAGCTAAAATGGATTGGGCTTTGGGCGCGAATAATCTTTCTAGAGCCCTTCTCTTATCGAGTAATTAGCGTAGCTTCATACTAAAGCGTAGTTATAAAGACGGTGCTTTTTCTATAATGTGGGAGCCTCCAAATTAGAAGTACTAAAGATTGTCCACGTACCATTAGCACTTCATTTTCTAGCTACTGCCGCCGTCACCACTAACACCACTGTTGCCGCGCCGCCGCCAGCGCCGCCGCTCAGCCTATGGTCTCTTAACGCTGGCTAAACTTTTTAGACAACGCCTTCCTATTATTGTCAAGGAAAGTATATGGTTTAGAAAAAGAGCTCTTTCGAGTCACAGAAGCCACAGAAGCTATCAACTAGCGATACGCTAGTGTTGCACTTAGTCTGGCGGTATTCATTGGTTTTGGCTTTGCACCACACTCACTATCCTGAAAACTTTGCACACGAAACTTAACAATGACTGAATTATTTTTCATGCGTTCTTTTCTTTAGTCAACAACATGTTTCAAACCTAGAGGTGAAGGCTCATCCTGTAGCCATGGGCTGTGGTTGTAAGCGGCTTAGCTAGGCGTTTGTTGGGGTCACCAGATCGAACAAACGCCGACCGTAACAAACGTTGATCGATACCTTGAGAGCTCAGCTCGGGTCATGTGCAACCACGTAACTGCATCAACAGCTCGACATTTATCAACCGCCATCGCATAGCCGCATTATAGCCTGCATATACTTTATACATGTCTTTATATACTTGATACAACCTACCATGCATCGAAGCGCCCTTTTCAGCGTTGTCTTGGCCTTCACTGCCCGCGCGGCACAGCCCGGAGCTCTGGACCCGGTCGCTGCGCCGCTACGCGACCTCAACTGGGGCCAGCTCAACTTTCTCCATACGACAGACACACACGGCTGGCTTGGCGGCCATCTATTAGAGTGAGAGAGATGACCTTGGCCCTTCTTCACGACTCAATCTCGATGCCTGTGCTAACCTGCTATTGCCTCCAACAGAGCACAATATTCGGCCGACTGGGGCGACTACATATCGTTTTCGAAACACCTCCGCAAGCATGCTGACGGTAAAGGCGTCGATCTGCTCGTTGTAGACACTGGAGATCGCATCGAAGGCAATGGCTTGTTTGATGCCTCTACGCCCAAGGGCCTATTCCAGTATGATATCTACCGCGAGCAGGACGTCGACCTCCTCTGCATCGGCAACCATGAGCTTTACCAAACTGCATCGGCAGATCGAGAGCTGAATACGACGGTGCCAAATTTCAAGGATAGATATATTGCATCAAACCTCGATGTCATCGACCCCAAAAGTGGCCAGCAGGTGCCGCTGGCCCAGCGCTACAAGAGGTTCACGACCAAGAACCAAGGTATCGATATTCTCGCATTCGGCTTCCTCTTTGATTTCACCGGCAACGCAAACAACTCGTTTGTGCAAAAGGTAGAAGATACCGTCAAAGAGCAGTGGTTCCAGGATGCCATCAAAGAGCAAGTTGACGCATTTTTGGTTCTCGGGCATGTCGGACTTCGAATGCCGGAATTCAAGACGATATTCACGGCCATTCGAAAAGAAAACTGGGACACGCCGATTATCTTCTTTGGTGGCCATTCTCACGTCCGCGACGCTCGAACATTTGATTCAAAATCCATTGCCATGGCGTCAGGCCGGTACCTTGAGACTATTGGCTGGATGTCTGCGGATGGCATCAAGACCACGAATGCCGACGCCGAGACTGATGTTAGCATTACGACTGCCAGTGCCCAATTTACGCGTAGATACATGGACAATAACCTTTACGGCATGTACTACCACAGCGGCACGAATGCCTCGACTTTCGACACGCGACAAGGCAAGCGCGTCACAAATATGATTGCCAGAGCTCGCAAAGCTCTGGACCTTGATCACAAATTTGGATGCGCGCCGAAGACTCTGTGGGTGTCACGCGCCAAATACCCCAGCGAGGATAGCATCTACTCGTGGCTCGAGAACGAGGTGCTTCCCGGCATTGTTCAACATCCCAAGCGCAAAGACAAGGCGCGCTTGGCTATTCTCAACACGGGTGGTATTCGTTTTGACATTTTCAAAGGGCCGTTCACTAGGGATAGCACATACATTGTGAGCCCTTTTACTAGCGGCTTCAACTATATACCGGATGTCCCGTACAGCATCGCCAAGAACATCATTACTCTGCTTAATGGCGCGGATAAAATCTTTGCTGAGGCTGGCCGAGAGACAAAATTTTTGACTATCCCTCAGCAAATGTTTACCGGCGAGCAGGAGTCACAACCAGACACTGCGGAGGGTCCCGTCGAAGCTGCCGCGGAGCACGATGAGGAGTCTGACGCAAACTATGAACGCCTCGAGCTTCGCAATACTGTCTACAGTGACGACAACGCCGGTCTTCCTTTGACCGAAGGCTACACAACCGTCGATGATATTGGGAATGACGGTGATGACACGGTTCACAAGCGTGTCGAGTTCAACAATGTCCCGAATTGTATCCAGTCAAAGATTGGCTTCCCTGAGGACGGTAGCGAGCCCGAGACTGTGGACCTGGTGTTCCTCGACTTTGTTCAGCCGTGGATTGTCATTGCCCTCAAGTTTTCGGGCGGCACACAGGGTGCCGGGGACGTTCAAAAGTACATGGACGGCACATTTACCTACAAGCTTTCGGAGTGGATTCGAGAGAATTGGAAGGGCGATTGCTAAAGTAATATATATTTGTCAGATCTAAATGCAAATCTAGAATGGTTGAGAGACGTTGGCCTCGTTGAGAAACATGTATAGGTTTCAATTTACAGCAAAATAAATGTGATGGAGTGGCTTTTTCTTGGTCTACTTGTCGTTGAGTCGCTAATATATTTCGTGAGTGAAGAACATTTGAGAAATAGAAAGCAAGTAGAAATCCTGAAATGACGAGAATATCTGATGAAATAGAAGAATAGAGGATGGTAATATTAGAATTAGATTTTTCTTGCTGCTGTTCTGGATATATTGTAGCTACAAGTCTTTTTTTCGTGGCCACTGGATTGGAAATATCATCACCGACTTTGGACGCGCACAGCACAACCAAGGCGGCGAGCTCCATTGTGCACTTTGTTTTCGACAAGCCCATCATCTACTGTGTCTTTTTCTCCCGAATGCTCTTTGTCAACTTGTCCAATCCCTGATTTAGCACCACCAATTTATCCTAGACGGGGCGGGCTATCAGTAAGGGACATCTCGACATCATTTAAAAAATAGAAAAAAAAAAACTCACCAAAACATAATCTGGCAGCCACGTCGACGCAAACCAAGCAGCGCCAGCGTTGGCGCCTCTCCAAAGCTTGCCTCCGCGCGAATCACCCAGTACATCGGGCAGGATCTGGGTGACGTAGTCGTCGACGGTGCCCTGGTCCGGCCCGACGGCGCCGCGAGCCCAGAGGGCTATCGTGTCGAAAATGTCCGCGTAGAGGGAGGCTGCGGGCAGGGAAAAGTCGCCTTCGTTGGCGTGGAAGCGCGTGGCGACGGTGCCGGTAATGATGCAGGCGACGGTGACGCCAAAGGGCTGCAGCTCGACGCGCAATGTTTCCGAGAGCGTATGGAGCGCAGATTTGGATGAGCTGTAGGCGCCTGAAATTTGGGACAAAGAAAGAAAGAAAAGAAGAAGGATCATGTTAGCACACTGAGATGGAAAATAGTACCGAGATGAAAGTGACAAGAGTGGGGAGGAAGGGAGGGGGGGCTTGTTTCGTACCGATCCATGGTGAGTAGAGGCAGCCCGTGGCGGCGCCAATATTGACGACGCGGCCGCGGCTCGCAATGAGCAGCTCGGAAAAGGCCTGCACTGTGCGCAGCGGGCCCCAGACGTTGACGTCGTGGCAGTTTCTCGCGCGGTCAATGTCGACGTCTAGCAGCGGCATGGTGTAGCCGGCGCCGGCATTGTTGACGAGGACGTCAAGCCCGCCCCCGCCTCCGCGCTTAGTGCGCCCGGCGGCGGCGGCGGCGGCGGCGACGGCCTGGGCGGCGGCCTTGACGGACGCGTCGCTCGTGACGTCAAGGGTGAGGACGGTGACGCGGGCGTGCTCGCGGACGGCTGAGGGGATCTTGCGCGGGTCACGGGCGGTGGCGAAGACGCGGTGACCGTCGTCGGCGAGCCGGAGGGCCAGCGTAGCGCCGATGCCGTCTCTGGAGCAGCCCGTGATGAGGACCGTCTTGATAGTGGTGCCGGAAGCAGACATGTGAAGGGGGGATGAGTTTTCCTGGTTTTGCGCGCAGCGTACGCGATTGATAGAGGTAATGGGGGGGTTCAATTTATAAGTTGGACTCCAAGGCGATGAATTATTGATAACAAGGATGATGATGACTTGCCTCGGGTGAATTGGTGTACACGCCTGCCCACTGATGCCTGGCCCACCAAAATCCGATCTTGAATCCGACGTCTCCGCCTTTTCGGACCGTTGAGCAATGGGCAAATCTTTTCAACAAAACTGTAAAATATTTCCGTTCAAATTTATTTGGGCGACGGGTCGGTCGGTCTTGATGACATGATTGTCCCGCGTATACTCTAGTCTACTTTGCGAGCTGCCAAATCCAGACAAGGCATTGAAGCCCGCCCGTTTCTTGAGCCCGCAGGTTCCCACTCTGCAATCGCCGCTAACAGCCCTGTCCCGCAGGAAACAAGACAGAATTGCCTTGCCTGTATACTGTACAGGCCTTGACATGTCAATTTTGAAAATGTTCTGGCGGTTTTTCTTCCCCAATGAATGATAGCGTAGTGTTATTGCAAGATACAACGACACTGTGCATGTAACCCCGGCCGCACACTTCTACTATACACCTGGCTGTGGCCCTCCCTCCCCCTCTTTATTGAAGAGAGAACGTCATTGAGCCCAACATTTTCGGCGCGACAATTTTGGAATTGGAAGTGCGCCACATGCACTGAGACGGTCTTGTCGTGACGAAGAACACATGCACGTTTATCAATGTCGTAATAGTTTGATGCATGTACCTTGCATGGTAGAGGCGCTGGTGGTCCCGTTCAACTACCGCCATCTCGGAAACGTGCAGCAGGATGCGCTAGACCAGTACTTGAATAGAGGTTTTGCACCTATTTTGGCGCGACAAGTCTGGATGAATTCAAAGTCTTTGAGTACTCTTGAAAAAAAAAAGAAAAAAGGTTCAACTTGGAATTTAACCCCGTAAAGCAAATCCTGTTTCATCCGACTCTAAGAAAATCGGGTTGCGAAATGAATCAACGTTCAATCTCGTACAAAAACACCTTGATATCAACTTGGATAAGCTATAATATTAACCTCTCCCTGATATACGTCATGCGACTCGATTCCCTTTTCGCTTCCTAAATTCGCTAGTATTTATGTACTGATGCCTCCCGCTTCTACTACCGCTCCTCTTTTCGTGACATCTCATTTTTATTGCTCTCTTGATCCTGTCATTTATCAGTCGTGTTTATTAGTCCTTGATAATTCCCTTCGCAGACTATCGATAGCAGGACGGCTCCGATGCCACCACCTATCTAGTGCTCAACACCCCCGCCTCACATTCTAGTCATCCATCTAGCACCAAGATAAGCAGCCACCCTAAATTCCCGATGCCGAGCCAACGTCTCTTCTACAAAAAGAGTAAATGGGGGTCAGCCAGCCAACTTGGCTAGCTCTCCTTGGCGGGCGTCACAATGCGGGGGAGCACAACAACGCCCATCTAGGGTGCTGTAAGCGGGGGAGAGTGCAAGTCTTATATCACTGTCTCATCTCCCCCCAAAAATCGATGCATCTTGTTCCAGTCCCATCTGTGCACGTATTACCCTCCCTATTGCCGTCATCGTCTCTATCCTGAGAGAATGGGCTTCGAAGCCCCCGCCGCCGACGACGACGCACAGCGCCCACCAGACACCATCACCATCCACCCCGTCAACACGCACGGCACCGACGATGCCGCCAAGCACGACGCTCAGGAGGAGCAGCGCCACCTCGGCACGCTAGACCGCCGGCTCAAGTCGCGCCACGTCCAGTTCCTCGCCCTCTCCGGCGCCATCGGCACCGGCCTCTTCGTCGGCAGCGGCCAGGTGCTCTCGCTCGCGGGCCCGCTGTCCGCCCTCGTCTCCTACGCCGTCACGGGCTTCAACCTCTTTTGCGTCGTCAACTGCCTCGGCGAAATGGCCGCCTGGCTGCCCATACCGGGCGCCGTGCCCATCTTTGCCGCGCGCTTCGTCGACCCGGCCCTGGGCTTCACGCTCGGCTGGAACTACTGGTACCAGTTTGCCATTGGCGTGCCCATCGAGGTCACCGTCTGCGCCGTCATCCTCGACTACTGGCCCAACGCGGTGCCCAAGGCGGCGCTCACCACCGTGTTTCTGGCCACCATGGTGCTCGTCAACTGCCTGCCGGTGCGCATCTACGGAGAGGCCGAGTTTGTGTTTGGCGCCGTCAAGCTGACAACCATTGTCGGGCTCATTCTGCTCATGTTCATCATCACCGTCGGGGGCTCGCCGTCGGGCGACGTTATTGGATTTCGCTACTGGAAGAATCCCGGTCCAATGAATGAATACCTGAAAACGGGCGCGCTCGGTAGATTCCTGGCGTTTTGGAAAGTGTTTATCCAGGCGACGTTTTCCTATGGCGGCAGCGAAATGGTCGTGGTTGCTTCGGGCGAGACCGAGGACCCGCGACGCAACATTCCCAAGGCCATTCGACGAGTATTTTGGCGAATTCTGCTATTCTACGTCTTGTCCATTTTCCTCGTCGGACTCTGTGTCTCGTCTAAAGATGAAAAGCTCTTAAACGCCATCAATTCGTCTGCACCCGGCGCCAAGCAAAGCCCCTTTGTCATTGCCATTGGAAATGCTGGAATAAAGACTCTGCCGTCCATTATAAACGGCGTCATTCTCACATCCGCCTGGTCCGCTGGAAATTCCTTCTTTTATGCTTCCACGCGTGTGCTGTATTCGGCGGCCCTCGACGGCAAGGCTCCATCCATTCTTCGCTTTGAAAGGTTTGGCGTACCATACGTCTGTGTAGCCGCTACCACTGCGCTCTCATGCCTCGCCTATCTCAATGTCAATAATCAATCTTCTGAAGTATTCTTCTGGATCAGCAACCTGTCTGCAGTCAGCACACTCATCGTCTGGGCCAGCGTCTCTTACACGCATTTACGCTTCTACCACGGACTCGGCCACCACGGCGTAGATCGAGACACGCTTCCCTATAAATCTCCCATGCAACCATTCTTGGCGTATTTTGCAATTGTATTCTGTCTCGTCGTTGCTCTTTTCAATGGATTCGATGCATTTTTCCCGGACAGATTCTCTGCCAAGTCTTTTCTCCCCCCATACATTGACATTCCGATTTTTCTCGGCTTGTTTCTTGGGTACAAACTTGTTAAAAAAACAAGATTGGTGCCATTGGCGGAGATGGATATATGGTCAGGCAAAGCTGAAATCGATCGTCTCGAAGGAACTTGGGTAGTTCCCAAGCCAAGAAATCTTTTGGAGAGGATATGGTTCTGGCTGGCATAGGCTGGGGGGGTCTACTCAAAGTAACCTTTTTAATGGCCTATGATAACTCCATTACTTCTGTACGAACTCTGATTTTAATGTCCGACTGTACCAAGCTTATACAAAAGATGGAAACAACCTGCAAACCTTACTAGCAACATAAAGACACCTAGCATCTCTCCAGAGAAGCTAACTCTGCAACAACCCAGGCGTCCGCCCAATCAAAGCTCCAGCGGCAGCGGCAGGCTGAACTTTCGCTTGGCAGCTGGCACCACGTACAATGGCCTCTCTTATGACAAGGCGCTTTACTGCTGCGGCCTTCTGCTTCGTGACCCGGGGCCGTCCGGTAACGGGACTTTTGGGACAGTCCTTGAAGGCTTTTCCTATCAGTACGACTGTAATCCTACCCCCACCCCCGGATTGTTTATGTTGATTGAAAACTTGAACATTGTTCTCCTTGTTGAGTGACCATAAAACGAGTCTGGTAAAAATATGATTGCCCGGGGCCATCTCATGAATGGGCTCCTGGGCCGGCATGCCACTCGGACGGACAAGCTGGTGCAGCCATTTGACCCCTGTTCTCGGATTCTTGATTTCTGGAGCCATCACCGTCGGAAGGTCCGGGACATTTCTGTCCTCGATTTTTAAACCGTCTCCCTTAAATTTGTGCTTGAGCATCTGCGACGCCGTGGCGCGGTCCTTTGGATCGAGTACAATTAATTCCTGCACGGCAGCCAAATCATTCCATCTTCGCCTAGCGAGTGAGGCGATCCATAGAAGAAGGTCATCATAACCTTTCAAGTTCTGGTTTCGGAAATTCTCGAGGTTGGTTGTCCAAAGATACGTGATGAACAGAGACCAGAGATCTATGGCAGTCGTCTGTGGGCAGTGGAATTTATATTCCGGTGCAAAAAACTCGATAGTACCAACAGCGCTTTTCGCCAGACTCTGTTCGACGCTCACCCCGAAATCTGCAATGCAAAAAGACAGCTCGCCTTCCCTGAGAGTCCAAAGAATATTGGCGGGCTTCAAATCACGATGGATGAAACCTTTCGAATGGATATGATCAAGACCCTGCAGGACATGATGATACATTTTTCTCGCGAGGCCGTCATCGTCAAGCTGCACAGGACGCCGTTTTTGCGCGACCATGTCATGTAGACTGCCTTCCATGAGATCCATGAATATGTGCACGGGACCTGTTTCTTGGTACATTAAGTGTCCATGATACTGGACAATGTTCGTCTGCCATTCGTTAGCATAACCCAGCCCGCTGGCTATCAGTGAACTTACATTGTCACCCTTTAAGCTCTGCAATATCTTAATCTCACGCTTCACCAACTCTGAATTCACCAAGTCTGAATTGCGCTGTACTTTGACCGCATAGAGCCTATTGCGTTTTAGGTCCCTAACTCTGTGAACGGTTCCAAAAGTACCGTGCCCTAGAGGACAAGGATGATACTCAAATCTTGCGACAACGGTAGCTCTGGTGTTTGCCGCATACCGAGGCAATTGCTGCCTCTCTGGCTTGGGGTTAGTGGCGGGCAACACTTGGGTATCGGCCATCGTACGTCGCTTCCGCCGCGGCAGCACTGCATTGCGCCGGGCCTCGAGGGCCGAAGGGAGGCTGGTCCCAAATCGCAATCTCCAGATGATGTCAAACTCGGCCCAGTTCGATTGGTCAATTTTGAACTCGATTTTGCAAAGCTGGTCGTTGCTGTATGTCAACAGAAAGTTTTCATCACCGTTCTCGCCTCCCCGCACTGGGCATGAGACAAGACTCGACTTGTCTACAAACTCGATACGAGTGTCATCCAGGATCAAAAACTCGTACTGGAGGTTAGAGACGGTCTTCCCATCTCCCGGAACAACAATGTCCGCATTGGGATCGGGACTGAGCGTGGCGATGCAACATGCATTCTTGAGTGTCGCATTAGACTCGAAATGACCGATATCAAGAGCGTCTTCCAACATGAACTCAGATACGAGATCTGCATTGCGGGGATGGTTTAGAACTTGAAAGGCTGCCGAATTTATTGGCCTTAGCGAGAACAGTCTGTGGGTTAGATCCATTTGGAAAACTTGGTAGGCGGGAATCTAGCAGATACAGAAGCAGAAACAATGACAGGAAACGAGGGAAGAGTTGATATTCATATTAATTATGAAGCGAGATGGTTTATTTCGTTAGAAAGTCTCGAAAAAACAAAAAAGCGCCGCATTCAAGGATGAAGTCTGCCAACACATCGACAACGGACTCCCATCATGGACGGCAGCGCGTGGCAGCCTCATGACCGTTTCTTTGGGATGGATGAGCCATAATTCGTTTTATGAAAGTAACATAACTGCGCGCGGCAATGACATGAATAGCGAAATAGACGTTGCCCTCATGGCCGTCTTCTTCTCTTTTTTTGGCCGGGGGTGGGGGGGGGGGGGGGGGGGGGGGGTACGGTAGTAAGGCCATGGTCCGTCTTATCAAAGCGAAAGAACTGCGCGGGGCAATGACATTGATGACTAAGAAAACGTTGCCTTCATGACTGTCACTTTGGGGTATATTATCCATGATTCGTTTGATAAAAGTAAGATAGGTGCGCGCGGCAACAACAAGGTCACACACAAAGCCTGAGGGGAGGGGGTGTTACGAGGCTCCATTACTTTACCCCAACGTCTCTCGCTAGCCGCCGAGGACCAAGACTGAACTTGAGACCCTGAGGATATCTTGGAACTGAATACGTAACTGTAACCCAACGTCTATATCGCTAGCCGCCGAGAACCAAGACTGAACCTGAGACCTGAGGATGTGTGGGAATTGAATACGTAACTGTAGCCCAACATCAGTCTCGCTAGCCGCCGAGGACC